>NW_025791318.1:955384-1141515 GCF_907164935.1 Osmia bicornis bicornis
CTGTCTTGCACTCCGTCATTGTGTGCCCGTTTCCGCCACACCTTCTACATATAGTAATTCCTTCGGGCACTGCCGGCACCTGCTGCAAGTGGCCCAAATTGTGGCACTTAAAACACCGTATGACAGTAGGTAATTGTCTAACCCTACAGTAGACCCACCCAATCTTCACCTTATTGTCTTGTAAATTGCTCATCAGATCACCTGGTCCTCCACGATTGCCGCCTGGGTTCCCATGTACGCACTCTAAGGTTTTACAGATTAGATTCTATCTTTACTTTAGCTCATTGGCATACTCTCTAGTACTTCTATCTTGTCAGCTGCCGGATCTATGTCCTGTATTTTATTGTGACTTTAGGTTAAGCTCCTATTTCCGCTCTGTCCCCATCACAACCTTTGCTTTTTCGTGGAACTCAGAACTATCTGTTTGTTTTCGAACTCTACTAGAATATCTCCGGTCCTAGTCTGTCTGATCCTTTGATTCCTTAACGTCTGATCCCATCCCTGTCTTAACTCTTTGTCACTTCCGCGAAAGTTCTCTCTTCTTTACGCTAATTGTGCGCTTCATTTTTTTAGCTGGTGTCATTATCTCTGCCGGTGTGTTATCTTTGAATTTTTCTACATCCCTGTAGTCACTATCGACCTACTTCTTTCTTTGTTCTCATCTCTCTTCTTTTACTTTTTACAGTTCCCACTCGAGTCAGATGAGGCCCCTTCTCCGTTCTGATTATCTGCACCCTCTGATAGTAGGCCGCTCTGCATTCTTTACTTTGAACCTTGTCTTTTTCGTCATTGACTCCAATTCCGGAGGTGTTACATTTTTTCTTTTTTGAATATGTTTATTTTTTCGCTTTTTTCTCCTATTTGCTATACGTTTACTTAGATTGTTCATATTGTCCATAATCCATTTTGTTTGCCTTTCTATTCTTTCTCTTTCTGCCTGCTTGTCTTTTCTTCCTGTAGACTTGTGCAGTAATCATAATTAAGTCCCTTGCATTGCTTAACTCTATGCTCATTTCCCTGCTCGATTTTAACGCGGTTGGGTTTGCATTTTAACCCTCTCTAAGTAATTTAGGACTGTGTCATTATGTGCTTTGACCATACTTAGGATCTGCTCGATCCCCATAAGGGTAGTGTCCACTCCCCAATTTGCTTTTTAGTCCCAACCCTCCTGTTTCTTCGTTCTCCGTCTCTCTCTCAGATTGGCCTTTGTAATTCTTCTTCTTCTACGAAGACATTTTTCTTCATCACCTGTTAAAACTACATCCGCCAATAAAGTATCCTGGCTTATTCGCGCTGGGCTTCTGATAGCGTCCGCGTCGGCCTGAAGATTTGTATGGGTCGTTTTGCCCTTTCTCATTCCAATTCTGTTTTTCATTTGAGCCTACTTGCTTTTTCCTCGTTTCATTTTCTGCGTGATCCAGCACGTATCCTCAGTTTTTATTGTCCGTGTTCATATTCGTTACCTTGTCGTTGCCAATTTTCGTCCTTATTTTCCAGTCCGATTTGAGTTTTTTTTGTTTGAGTTTTTAAATTGTTTATTTAGTCCCACGAGTGTGGTCGGAATTTTTGGTCCACCTACGCAGAGCCGCCTTGCGCAAGTAAGCCTAAATTACTCGGGGGGGCGGCCGGTACCCCCGAGGGACCGTCATGGCTACACAATTTTGGTCCCTGTAGCCACGGGCTTCTCGGCACGGTACCTCACACTTAAGCTAGGACCCCTTGGAGGAAAAGTGGAGTTCGGTGCTCAGGGTCTGAACTATACTAGGTGATTTTTATTTTTTGTAGTGGTTCGTGCATTTTTATTATATAGGTCAATTTATAAACTATTGTATCATGATTTTCATACTCTTAAACTATATTTTATGTATACGATCACTGTGCATTAATTATATTACGTCAAACGTCGATTGTTCGATCGTACGTTTAGCCCTTCCCCCTTTATATATTTATTTCTTGTTTAAATTGAAATGTTATTCTCGTCATATCGTTTAATTTTTTTTTTATATCTTATAGGTGGATCTTTATTTCGTTGCCACTATAGTAACATTTCCAGTGGAGGTCCACAATTTCGTGGCCCTACTGTACTATATTGCGGTGGCGCTGCAAATCTCGCGTCGCATCTTCCGTTCCTGCGCAGTTTATGTTTCATTGTCTACGCATGCGTACCCTTTCACTGGCGTATATAGTATCCATGTTTGGGGAGCCCTTCTTTCTTTATTTGTTTTTTATAGCTATATATACTATTATTCTACTGTTTTATGTCCTCTAGAATTTTTATTACACCCCCTCTAATTTTAACATTTCTAGTATTTCCTGCCAGTCTAGCTACTTTTTCTATTTTTCTCCTAGGTGCGGGTGCCTGTGAGCCTAACTACTTTACTGTTTCGTTTGCGCATTCCGCTTGCGTCTACTAGGCTCACTTGCCCCCAACTTCCTTCTTTTACGGTATTCCTTCGCGTGCTAGTCTGATCGTGTTACTTCTTGTCTATTAATTAATTAATTAATAGTTTTTTCACTTACCTTATAGTTTCTGTTTATCCTTGCTTTAATCTAAGTTGCCGGTGTTGTGTGTAGTGGTGTCTTGTGTATTGTGTATACCGGGGGTTCCTTGTTTGGTAATTGACAATTTATTATGTTTGTGTTTGTTACGCCTCGTGTTCGTTGTACCTCCGCCATCCGCCATTGCAGTTTAAATTTCCTCTTACTTTTAGTTTTAATTTAATGGCGGATTCTTGTCAATACGCATCAGTGTTACTGTCATTACGTTTGCTTTTCGTCTTTCTGTCTAGTATCAGTTTGTCGGGTTCATTGTCTGTATATTTTGAAACTGACATCATTTAATGTGTGCATGTTCGTAACTGTCACCGTAACCGTCTCCGCCATTACCGCTGTCAGTTTTTCCTCATTCCGTTAACAGATTATGTCTATCCACGGTCGCGATCATCGTTTCCTATCATTTATTTTCATTTTGGTATTAAGTTACACCCTTTCTAATTTAATTTTCCCTTGATATGTGGAGTGCTATCATGATTTCCTGTATTTGTTAAGTGACCCTTTCGCATTCAGTCTGTAACCCTTCTGTGTTAAAGGGATAGCACGTTATTACCACCCTTTCGTTTTCTCCTCCGTAAAACTTAATTTAATAAATAAATTACATATACAAAAAGTAGTTAGAAGTGTATTATTTTTCCTCACTTCACTTAAAACTTATTTTCGCTCCCGATCCAGGAGCAACTCCACCGCACGTCCGCCTCCTACGACGACCCGCACCGAACTCAACCTAACCTAACCTAACCTAACCCTAACCTAACCTAACCTAACCTAACCTAACCTAAACCTAAGCTAACCTAACCTAACCTAACCTAACCTTTTTTTTTTTTTGTTTAACGAGGAAGGGAAAATGCATTACGCACGCCAACAGGCAGTGTGGGACTCCCAGTTATACGGCATACCCACTAAAACCCTTCCTCGATTTCGACCGCATGTTGTCCGATACCAACCACCCCCGGCACCGCTATATGAGCATTACTTCAGGGGGGGCTTTCTACGGACCGGCCACGTGCATTGAGACGAGTTTAATCGTGTAGCTTTGGTCATCATCCCAAACTAAGGTTACCCCATATTAGCTCGCTTTAAACTTCCAGTATAACCACTTTTACTATTAGATCCTCTTGTCCATTATCCTATTTATATATATATACCAAGATTTTAGGTTTTCAAACATTATTCTGATAATCTTGTTTCCTTTAGGATTTTATAATGAATTGCAGTACTATTGGTCTGGAGTTATCGTCTTTAATAAAGGTAATAAAATTATTTATTTCTAAATCCTCTTTGAGCTGGATTCATATGTAATCTTTCCAGACACCAACGGTCGCAGTCAAACAAAGTATGTGCCGGGTCATCAGATGTCTCCTCACAGAACCAACAGCTGTCACTTCGTGTTTTCTTTGCCTGTTCTTTAAGAATGTCCCGAAACATCCATGTCCTGTCAAAGTCTGCGTCAAAGGAAGTCGAGGTATTCAGGGCCCCACGTAATCCAATCCTTAATAATTGGGATCAATCTGTACGTCCACCTACCATTACTGGACAAATCCAGGTACGCTGCCAGTTTTGTAACGTAATATTCGTTCTTTCTCTTTTTCACTGAGTTCCCTGCGTAATATGATTCTCTTGTTGAATATTCTCTCTCTTTCTTTAACCAGGAGTTCCAATGGCACCTGCCCCGTCAAGACACAGAGGGCATCGAAGGATACCGTGCGGTAAGCCCTTGCCACTCTAAGAAGTACAGTACGTTGGGCTCTGTTTATAATATTAACATACCCTTTCTTTTTAAGCCAGTTCCCCAGATTGGGGCCGCATACATTATTACGGACTGCAATAACCTCTGTAGTAAAGTTTTCTGGGTAAGTTACCGGCTCCTGTGTGTTTGGTAGTAATGGTGATAGTGCACCAGCATACTTTAAAGCCTTATTACACACGATATTTATGTGGGTTCTTATAACCTAAATCTTTACCCAGAGTAACCCCCCAGGTATGTGGCTCTGAGGCCACCTTTAATATCCACATCACCAATTTGAAATCTGATATCTTTTGGTGTTTCTCTTTTCCGGTGAGCAAAATGCCTCTGTTTTTGGTGTGCAAGCTCGAGTCCCTTCGCCGGTATACCAAACCGACATCTCTTCAGAGTGGACTCAGCCAATCGATCAACTTGGTCAAACTATCCACTATTATGATTATGCCGATGTCCGTCTGCATATCCAATCAGGAATACATTTTTTCTCATTTGCATTTTTCAGCAGCTATCATACAGGATGTTCCCACAACAGAGGCCCCAATCACGGAGCCCTGGGGAACCCCCCCGAAAAACCTGAAAGCGTGAGTATCATCATCTCCCCTCATACAGAATCACCTGTCGTTTAAAATACATTTTCTATCATTTCTACCATACTCGGGGAAATTTACGTTCTTTCAGGCATCTAATAATGCTGGACCATCTGACCCGTATGAACGCGGTTTTTAACGTCCAGCATTATAGCATGCAATGGTGGCAATCTCTTCTCGCTCTAGTACTGTGCTTGTGATTTCAGAACATGGCGTTCCAAGGTGGAAAGGCCCCTCTTCGGAATCCAAATGGTTTTGGGCGAAGTCACAATGGGTGAGCGTATTCAATATTTTTTTCTTTACGATATACTCTAGATTTTGGCCACACACCGGAAATAATCGACAGGGGCCGGTATGACTTTTCTTGTTCGATGGACGACGGTTTTTTGGATGTCGGTTTACCTTTTGCGAGAGAAGGACTAATCTCCCCGTCTTCCAAGGTTCGGCCAGTACCCCTGCTGAGGTAGCATACATCAAAGATGTGTATGCCATCCACTCAGAGGATTCGATACCTATAGTTTTTGGCCACTCTTGAGGTTATCCGTCGGGGTCCTGGTGCCTTCTTAGGAGCTAAGCGAGCAGCTGCTTTGGATGACCTCTTCCATGTGATATGGGCCGTGTCCGGTGTTGTATCTTCATTTATGGTGTTTTCTGCTTCCTACGACTGTGGGAGGTCTCGTGTTATCAGGATGTAAGATAAAAATCTTATAACCACCTCTTTGACTTTTTCAGCGCTAAGAATTCTGGGGCCGCTCTACCCTTAACTGATTTCATCACCGCCTTGTAAGGTCGTCCCAAATGTCTTATCTACTTCTCGAAGGAAACTAAACCAACCTCTCTCGTTTTTGCATTCTAATTACTTATTAAGCTCCTTTCTTCTGTTTCTTATATTCTTTCAGCTTACTGTCCAATTCCTGTTCATTACAATGTTTTTTCCTCGCTCTAATGTATCGCCGCCTGGCAACCGAAGCCTCCTTACGCTGTTTGGCAACCCTCTTCATTCCACCGGGTGCAGGAGGGCCCTTTCTGCGGCTAATGGTCTTCAGCACCGTACTTTTCTTGATGATTTTATTCAAATCTGTAATAAAATCATCAACGTCCGCGATGGAGTTGCGTTCTGGTAAGGATCCCCTGCCTTTCATTACTATATTTTTTTAGATATAGGGTGAGGAATCTCTTCTCGTTCTAATTTGCCTCTTTTTTAGGGTCAAGAATCGCAGCGCCTGTTGTCACCTTCGCCTTGCCAGGGGCGCTTATTCAACATGTAACAAGTATCTGTGATCGGAAGCCGAAAAAAATGTCCAAAACCTCAGAGTCAGCTATGAGCTTTACCACCTGTTTACTACAAAGCATTATATCGATCTTCGAGCCCCCACCACGGTCGCAGGTATTTCCTCCCTTGGTTTAGAATTGGTTGTAAGTCGGTAGAGGTAGCCATTCGAACAGACTTTACCTCGAGCACACCACTTATCAGATCCCCATAAAGGGATTTCGAGTTGAAATCACCTGCAATTATAATACCCGTGTCCTTTATTTTTACAGGCTTCAACGCCGTTGTCAGTGTTCACCAGGAAGTATTCGCATTCTGGAGGGGCACATTTGGGGAGGCATATACGCTGAAAATAAACAATCCGCTATATTCGACTGCTACAAAACCGCTGTCTTTAAAACGAGATCTCGTCCAGGGTTGGAAGCACCACCCTTTCTAGTCACGAAAATCGCCCCGTACGTCCAGTCTGGTCAGTATACCAATCTTCCAGGAATTCTAAAGGGCTCCGAGATCACACCAAGTCGGCTTCGCAATCCCCCACTGTAATCATCATAAGGTCTCGTGAGCTGTTCTACAATGATTTAGATTGATCTGTAGTCTTCACTGAATTTAATTCTTTACCAACTAACGGCTTCTTTATCTATAGGGCATTTTCACTGAGGCAGCCACGTGGTTAACGTTATCCACACTAGCCCCTTTTTTCTAGGCAAAGCCTACCAGCGAGGCTCTTCCTTACATTCACGAAGGCTGTGCCCCTACGGCTCCGATCGCCTACAAAGGACGAAATCAGGTGCAGGGAAGCGCTACACGCCGCCGCAACATGCCCGAGCGCATGACATCTTAAAACATCGCAATATCCGAGTATTTTCTCTCAACATTTGCGATAGTCCATCCCACTTTAATTTTCCCTTTATCAATTAAGGTATTAAGGCAGCCGCAGTACCCTCGACCCCGGCTACTTTATTCCGACGAGGGATATGTTCTAAGAATTTTTTAGTCGGATTTCATTCTCTGGGCATTTTACTTCGGCCCAGACCGCGGACAGGATCTCCTCTCCCTCTACGCAGGGTCTATCCCCTCTGATCTCCAAGGCGGTCCTTCATGGAGCTTGGAAATGGTCACCTCCGTTCCAAGCTTGCCCTCAATAGTCTTTTTTAAAAGCCTCTACGTCCGCATTTGGGGAGAATTCAAGTAAAAGGTTGCCCGCCCTTGTCTGTCGGACACCCTTTATTCCTTCTGGCGAGGGTCCTGCCGTCCTCTTAACTCTTTTAAGGATTTCAGAAAAGGATGTTCCTGCCTCGAATCTGATCGCAATAGCTTGCGGTTTTAGCGTTTACGTTTTATCGTCCCTTTCATGTTATTTTTATCGTTTACCGGGGTACCAAAGGTAGGGGTATCCGGGACAAGGTTTGGAGTTCCCGGCATCGGTCTCTTCTTCTCTTTACGAGCTCCCATTCGACCGCTCTAGAATCTCTATTTCCTCTACTTCCGTTATGCCTGTGTTAACAGTCTCAACTCTCCTAATACGAGGTCCAAGGGAGGCGGGGGCCTCTACCCTCTTAGTCTTTTTCCCCTCTTTCGCCAAAACAGGGGAGATCTCCTCTTATTTCCGGTATTCAGGGGTAACGGAGGGAACTCCATTCCGGGTGAGGTCTGCGTTTCCTTGGCGACGCCCCTTCTAGTCCTTCTTTGCCACTTCATCCTTAGCTCTTTCGGATTGTACTACTTCTTCTTAGCCTTTTGTCCGCTTTCCGGGCGACGCTCAATTGGTCCATTACATCCGCCATTTTCCGACACAGGTGTCCATTCTGGATTGCTGTCGTGGCCGATGGTCTTAATACCTTCTTATCAATATTCAGGACAATTGTAACACTTCCACTAAGGAACGTACCAGACTATTCATCGTACTTATGAACAGATCAATTTTTTCCTCCACCACACTTTCATGCTCCATATTTACGGGGGTCGTTTCTATCAAACGAGTCATCTATAGTATAGGTCGATATATCATCCAGTTCATCCATGAGCGTCTTGTCCAACTCTTCCGGTGGCTGCATACTTCGGATCTCACCAGATCCCCCAAAAGTCTCCTTCTCAGTCGACTAGAAAACCATGTTTCCACGTCAGTAGCCGATCTCAAGTTTCTAGATTTTTCAGGTTTTTCAGGTTTTCACAGACATCCATTTTTGCACAGTGGCCTGGTGCTCCACCTCCTGTGCGCCACAGTCATCGGATTGACGACCCGGGAAGGCCCTGCTGGCTCAACCTCCTTTCGGGCCGGTCACTGAGGGTTCCGACTCCCCCTGCACCGTAAGTATTTACTCGTTTCTTTTTGTTGTCCATTGTTAATTTAAATTAATTTTAGAATTTGTCCACAGGAATCGCCCAAGTGTCGTAGATAAATTCCCGTCAAAACGTCGCGACAGTCGCCGGAGAAACCATCCCGGAAGAAAAAAACAGTGCGTGTTGGAATTACCACCTCACGCCCAAAATGTGAGTAAGGAATAGAAGAGAAAAGAAAAAAAGAGTGGAAAGGGAAAAGAGAGAAAGAGAAGAAAAAGGAAGAAAAAAGAGAAGGGAAACGGGAAAGAAACCGGGAACGAAGAAGAAGAAACTAAAGAGAGAGAAGAAGGGAAAGAAAGAAGAAAGGGGGAGAAAGGAAGAGCGTATAATTCCTCAATTCCCACTTGCAAGTCGTGATTCTTATATTTTCTCTTTCGCGGTCTGGTCCATCACTCAAGGTGTTATACTCCGGTGTTTGGTCCGCGGAGCTATTTTTATTTCACTCCTACCCTCCACGCACTCCGAAGAGTACGTGGCGAGCCTCTCCCCTATCCGCACCTGGGGACGCGCCACCGTCGGGGTATCCACCTCCCGCCTATCCTGGAACAACCAGGTAGGTTCGTGGAACCTACCTAACCTAACTAAACCTAACCCTAACCTTTTTTTTTTTTTTTGTTTTTTTTTTTTTTTTTTTGTTTAAATAGAAGAGGAAAATGCCTTTATGCACGCGCGGGTTGTCCCCCATTCACCTCTATTCGGCTGGTGAGGGCCCCGGGCAGTGTGGGACCTCGTTATTCCCCTGAAGGGGGCTGGCGCCCATTGGTGAGGGCAAACCAAAGAGGCAAACCCCAGAAGGGGGCAACCTGACAGCCCTACCCTACAAGGGTGGCTTCAAAAATAAGGTCACAGCCCAGAAGGGGCGGACCTAGCGGCGCCCAGAAGGGGCATCCGCGGCCTGATACACTACCCACTAAAAATCTCCCCTAACGTAGGCCGCCAGAACCGTTTCATCCTTGGGGATATATAACATGAACCAACGATAGCCGCAACGGCGCTTCGGCTCCCTAGCTTACATCGACGCTTTCGCACCCTCAATCCGCCATGCGCACAATCAAGCTATAAGGGATTGAGGACCACGCCGTTACACCTCCGATCAAGCGGTAGGATATTTCAACCTGTACGATAAAGCACAGGATTTTTTCTTCGGCCACGACCAGGAAACCGGAGGATACACTCAACTCGACGGGTGGTCGCGCCCATTCACCAGCCTGCAATGCGAGGTCAGGGCTTGTTCTTCGACCCGACCAGGAAACCGGAGCACGTCCGCTCGACGGGTGATCGCGCCATCGGCAAACGGTCAGCAACGGGGGGATAACTCAGGATCACCAACCCGCACTGACTGTGCCTTCTCTTCACCAGCTGCCGTAGCGAGGTCAGGATAGCTTTCTCTTCGGCCACGACCAGGAACGGAGGATACTCAACTCGACGGGTGATCGCGCCATCGGCAAACGGTCAGCAACGGGGTGGATATCCTCAGGATCACACCAACCCGCACTGACTGTGCCTTCTCTTCACCAGCCTGCCGTAGCGAGTCAGGAAAGCTTTCTCTTCGGCCACGACCAGGAAACGGAGGGATACCACTCAACTCGACGGGTGATCGCGCCATCCATTCACCAGCCTGCCGTAGCGAGGTCAGGGAAGCTTTCTCTTCGGCCACGACCAGGAACGGAGGATACACTCAAACTCGACGGGTGATCGCGCCCATCCATTCACCAGCCTGCGAATGCGAGGTCAGGGCTTGCTCTTCGGCCACGACCAGGAACCGGAGGATACCCAACTCGACGGGTTGTCGCGCCATCCATTCACCAAGCTGCAAATGCGAGCGTCAGGGCTGCTCTTCGACCCGACAGGAACCGGAGCACGTCCGCTCGACGGGTGATTCGCGCCCATCGGCAACGGTCAGCAACGGGTGGGATATCCTAAGGGATCACACCAACCCGCCACTGACTGTGCCTCTCGTCACCAGCCTGCCGTAGCGAGGTCAGGATAGCTTTCTCTTCGGCCACGCCCAGGAACCGGAGTCTCTGCTCAACGGGTGATCGCGCCATGTCCTTCACCAGCCTGCAAAGCGAGGTCAGGAGCTTTTCTTTTCGGCCCACGACCAGGAACCGGAGCTCCTGCTCACACGGGTGATCGCGCCATGGTTCACCTGCTTAACAGGGCTTGCTCTTCAACACGGCAGGAACGGGAATCCACTTCCCAGTTGGCCGTGCCATATCTTCGTAGGCATGCAATCCTCGATGACTTGTCCCATACACACTTTACACTCACGTGCACAGACGCTTAAAACTCCCACACGCCTCATGATAAAGCATGAGCCTAAAGCAACAAACATAATAAAATAAATAAATAATAAATGATAAATGATGAATAATGAATAATAATCCATGAGCCCATGAAAGACATGGATAGGTGGACCCATAGACGGACCATGAAGATGACAGATGAATGCAAGCATAATTGAACATGATGCTTATTACACATAAACTGAATAAACAGATTCACAAATACCACAAGGAATCAACATATATATGCATCCAGTGCAACAATGCAATTAATGAAAAGTCAAAAGGAACAGATAAGAAACCGTCTAACATAAGGAAAGAAAGAAAACAGTAACAGTAAACAGTAATAATCAGTAATAAACAAACAAGTAAGCAAGTAATGAATAAATAATAAATATATAAATATAAACAATATACATATATAAACACACCACACACACACACACATGCAGAACATTTGAGAACACATTTAAGAACATTGCGAACATGTGAACGGAACATAGGATGCATAGTACTAGAGTAAGCAAGCGAGCACATGTGAACTCGGCATAAAAGGCACGCCAAAGCATATAACCAACCAAAACCTCTAAAAGCTGGAACCGTCAAACATACGGCCAAGTAACCAATCAGCGAGGAAATGAAACTGAATAGTAAACAGTAAAGAGTTTTAACATTTAGTACAAACACCACAATACAATTAAAATGAAAATGAATGTAGACAAGGATGTAAAGAATGTAAATAAAGAAAAGATTATAGACAAAAGATAGCAGATACCAGTCATAAGAGATGAGGTAAACACACAACGCTGATAATTATTGTCAGCAGTAAAGGGCCAATAAAACATAACACAGAAACAACAGATTCTGATGCACAGTAGACACATGCATCACCACATTGAAGAGACAAGATCACCATGAAGAAAGAAAGGGTCGTCAAAGTAGACTAATGAGTAAATGCATGTATGTAATGAATGAATGCATGCGTGAGGAATTCCTTCTAATCATCTATTAAAATTATCAAGATGAATTAAAGATAATAAGATAATAAGAATGAACTGAGAGCTCATATGAAGTGGTCGAGCCAGCGAACGCTGGGAATCCCTCCTGCGAGGTCCAGCTACCCAAGACAACCCAAAATAGTATAAATTAAAGTCCATCAGATTGTGATCAGACTGTGCTACGTGTAACCAACAACCCTGTGGCATATGAACAAATGTGCTTAGAAGACGAGCTACATAAAACTTGAGCAGGCCCATTAATGGTGCTAACGCCAATCGTATACAATACATAATATATTCCTATCCGTCAATTAATGGGAAAAAGCACCCATCTTCAAAAGGGGAAGATCGGCTAAAATAAAAGCAGAAGAAGAAAGAAGAAATATATGGTGAGCTAATGTAACACTAAACAGTTGAAATACTGTTCGGGACCATTGTGAAACTACTTAAATCTGCTTGCAGGAACGTTACCCACAACCCGTGACCTCCAACTTGATTAACAAGCAAAGATGGTGAAGAAACCATTCAAATCATCAACATGCAGGCAATGATAACAACAATTAAATTATTACATTATTAATTATCTTTAGCAAATCATCAATAAATAAAGGCCAATAGCAATATATATCTATAACATGAATGATGGTGAACATAATAGGAAGAGATAGACTACTACCATCAGAGAAGTGAGATGTATAATATTAACCGTGAACAATAATATTAATCTGTTTGCAGGAAACCTTTACGCCAGCCAATAAAGTGGAGGCAAAAACGTCTAGCAATTAATAGGAGAAGAAAATCGGAAGAGGAAAATACCCCATCTGTCATAATATGAGACGCAACATGAGACGTATATCAGCCTAAAACATGGAGCAGATCAAATCAATGTAACTAGTTATAAATTGGTATATATTATTGTTACTGAATATCATACCGCTCGATAAGTATGATATTAAATCTTACGTTAATACTGATACAGATAAAGTGAATCATGTAAATCAATGTAATACAGCGCGTGTTAAACAACATAATCAAATATAAACATCGCATACTACTGTAGGTTCCTAACCCAAATATGGAAGTAGAAGAAAACTAATCTCTGATAGGAAGAAAATAGATCAAAATTTTATTGTGTACGTATGTATTTATATATGTAGCAAACATGCCAAATTTAATTAATTTAACAATTAATAAAGTATACTAATGTAGATAGCTAATTAAATCCTCATATTATAGTCAATTTAAATAATACAATTCCATTAAGACCCCTTTTATCCCAATTAATAGAGAAACATATGGAAAACATATGAGTACCAAAACCAACCCAGACATTGTTATAAGAAGTTCAAATGAGATCCACGTCCAGAAAATCAGGAATTTAAGAAATTTTGAGGAACCGTGATGGCATATGTTGTACATATGTATAGAAAACAATAAAGACATTATATCATGCAAGAAAGAAAGACTACTGCAGCGTATGCCTCTCTGAGCACCCACCATATCAACTAATACTAAACTAACACTAACACTTTCCAAATCAAAATCAAAATTAGAATTGCAATTAAGATAGGATAATGTACCAAAAGATTGCATAAAGTACTATAAATATTCAAATCTCACAAATCCATCATCCGTCACAGCTGTACTGGAATTACGTTAGCCATAACATGCAGAAACATTGTCCTGAAGGGGTATGAAAGCTACAAATGAGCAGGTGGGCGATATTCCAAACACGAATCTGAACTATATTTGGAGAAAGAAGTTCCTGAAGCATGTCAGAATGACCCAAAAGGAATATAAAATAAAAGCAAGGAATAAAGAATATAGAGCATATAGAATATAGAATATAGAATATATATCACAGGCAGGTACGGTGAATAAACCAAGCACAATTAATAATCAGAATCACGTCATTTAATTCAATGCAAGTTCAATACATTATGCCATATGCCACTGTTAGTCACCCTGTACACTTATTTACTCAATTATAATAATATATATAAGATAAGAAGTTAATTATATACTAATAATATAATTACACTACAATACAATCTAGCGCATAGTGCTAACTAAGTATGGCTTAATACACTAATACACCTCAAATAACCGGATGCAATCCAAGGTCTGGGATAATAATATAATATAGTATATAATACATTCAATATCTAATTTGATCATAAAATTGATTGTAACCTAAACGTGTATTGTAGATTGAAGATTGAAGATTGAAGATTGAACGTAGTAAGCATAAATATTAACCTAACCATAAAAATAAATAAAAATATAAAATATAAGGATATAAATATGATAAAATACAAATACAAATTATGAACATGATATAATAATATAATATAATAATATAGTAATTGTATATAATATATATATAATATAATGCAATAAACTAAGCAAATAAGCAAATAATAGTACCACTTTAACAAATTACACTGCAACGCGTCTCAATGTGCATACTGGAACACGCACTGTCACGGCAATCACGCGCACGTTCAAATTAGAAAGTTCAATTGATTTAGCTTAATTGAAAACTTATCCCTTATCACTTCGTACCCACATCACATCACAGATGACCGATGACCATGACATGTCAACTAAGATAGGAAGTAAGATAGGAACCGGGGGAAAGTAAAAGCAAAGAACGTAACAATGAACCTAAAGAATATAGATACCAAACGTTTATAAAATCCCCAGTTCATACCACAATAACCATCAGCCATCATCAAATTAACCGTCAAACCATCAAATTATCAATTAAACAATTATATTACAGAGTATATAAATATTCAAAGCGAAAAGCGAAAATGCCTCACAAACTTTCAATAAATCACCACAATGAAACCGGAAGTAAAGTACATATGAGAGGTAATGTTAGCAAAACGCATCGTAAGTAAAGCTCGCAATACTGCTCGAAGATAAGCGCAAAGCTATCCATAGTCGGCAACTACGCAGGCACCAAAGTGTTACCATCGCAGATATACCATCTACCATATGAATACTCCGGGCCGTTCATTCACTCCGTAACGATTGTCCGGCACACAAATTATCAGTCGCACAGTGGTATCCTACCACGCGCCAGAGTTATCCGCTAGACAGTTTACCGACTATAGACCTTTCCATCATGCAGCCGCACAATCCTAGGAATCATGCTATCATCAAGCTTACCATCAAAAAATAAGTCTGATATACGACGCTTATCGCGAAAGATATAGGGTAATTATACTCAGACAAAAGCAACAAGTTGAATTTCAAGACGGGCCGAGGTCAAAATAAATCCATTAGCCCATTAACTGAGGTCAAGCTGCGATTATTATTTATTATGTAAATCATTATGAACTAAATAAATATAAATATAAATATTGATATGAATATAAATATAAACATAATTTGAATATAAATTATAAAGAAAGTGAACCTACCATAAAGCTAGATTAAGCCAGATTAATAACAATTATGGAAGAAGTAACCCATATAAACCCGCAGATTGCGCGGAGTGCAGGCACATTGCGCAAGCACATTATCGCGACGCAGAAAAACAATTGTGCAAAAATACCGAAATAAGGAAAACAACCGCCAAGGAAAGAAGGCCCGCAATAAATAAATAAACTAGAATAAACAAACAAATAACATAAGACACTTAACCAAATAAATAATCAAGATGAAAATCAGAATCAAATAAATCAGAATAAAATAAAATCAAACAAACGCATGTAACAACGCATGTAATCAAGTAAATCTCATACAACCAACAAGCACACAACTAAATAGTATTAACTAATACTACTTTACGGAATAAATAAAATAAAATAAAATAAAATAAATTAAATCAAAAGAATCAAGGAAAATAGAGAAAATGTAGGGTGCAAACTGTAAAGCTGAAATGCGTAAGCAGAATACCCAGCACAATATACTGTATTATAAACCGTACTATAAACAAATAAAGAATAAGATACCGTGAAGTTACAGTGAAGTTAATTTCGAAATAATATAACCATAGATAATATAAACCATAGAACAGCCACCTTCAAAGATGTCAGGTGACAGAATTTACAAAGATATAACCTTAACCCTAACCCCTAATGTGTCAAAACAAGGATGTCAACAGGAAGCAAAGAACAGTGTAAGAAGACTCGTTAGGGATAAGAAGAACAAATTACCAATTAAGGAACCCTGATTGCCAACTCAAGGACAGGAAACAAGCAAGGTAAAGATTGTGGCAACGCACAATAAACATGAAAAGCACAACTGAATAACATGCACATTAATTCCTACAGAAAGGCACTGTCACCCTTTTGTGAAAGGGCTACGCAATACCAATGCCAGGGAGAGACATCATGAATTAATTGAACTAAAGGATATCGAAGAAGAATCAAAATATCCAAGGATATATAACAGGCGACAAATCAAGGAAGGCGACAGGGAAATGAAATAAACTAGTGGTAGTCAGTGATAACGGGACACAATTAAATAAAATATAAAATATATATGTATTAAATGTATTAAATATAGAATAACCGCATAAAAGTAAACATAAATATGTTAATATAATCTACAAAACTTTGTACCCACCATGAACATACAATTAGACTAAATCATAAACAATAGCTTCAATTCAATTTTAATTCAGAAGAAGAACAAATGAGGAGAATGAAAGAATGAATGAATGAACACCGATCAGTGAAGTTATTAATTCAAGAAATTAAATAATGTAGTAAATAGGAAAGCGTTAAGGATAAAGTGAAAGCCGTGACCACCATAAATAATAAAGTAACGCAGTGTGATACAATGCAATGTGACGTCATATAACATAAAAAAAAAGAAATATAATGAAATAGAATACAAAATTCAAGGAAGTGGGCTCACTAAAATATAACTGTGAAGATTATTAATGAAATACTCTATTCCTTTACACAAGTAAATTATAAGTTAAATTGTGAGCGGTATTTGGTGAATGATAAATGGTCATGTCAATGCAAATGCAAATAGAACCGATTATTGCATGCATTTTCAAAAAAGTGGGTAAATAGCAAATAAATCAAATCAATGTAGACTGCGTAGTTCAATTAACGCTGTGCTACTGTATAGCGTAGAGATAAATAAATAACTCAACAAGTAGAGTATTAAAAACTAACATTTAAAATGGTGAATTAAACAGAAACCATGCACCTTCAAAGCACTTGAATAGACAAAACATTCAGCATCACAGAAAAATAACCAAATTAAGATAAATTAAATAAATTAAGATAAGTAAGATAAAGATAAATCAAGTCAAATCAAATCACCAACTTCAGCTGATCAGAGTGGATGAATGGATGAATGGATCAAGGAAGGAAGAGAGAAACAGCAGAATACAGCAAGTACAAGTAAGGTAAAGTAGGAAACCATTAAAAGTAAAATCAGTGATGTGATAACGCATGACAAAGACAATTATTACAGAATCACAACCCCAATGTGTCAAAGCAGTATCAAAACCAGCATGCAAGGACTAGTTAAACGAAATAACAAATAAGAGAGCTGAATTGCAACTGAAAAGGAAAGAAAAGGAGAAGAAAGGAAACAATGGTAAGGTAGTTGCAACATACTATAAACAACAGAAATAACCCATACTTGTGACATGAATATTAAATTAATTGCATTTACAGAAACAGCCCATCGTCATGGAAGAGCAACATTATGACCAGAGAGAGACATCATGGATAAATTGAATTAAAGAATATCAAGAACATCAAAATGTCCAATGAATATCAAGAATGCACAGGCAAATCAAAAACCAATCAACCAATCAAAACCAAATCAAGAAGCGATAATGAAATAAGTAAATAGCAATAACAGTGATAATGTGGCACAGATAAATTAATATATATAAGTATAAGTATATTAAATTATAGAATATAGAATAAAGAATAACCATATGGAAATAAATCATAAATATATTAATACAATCTACAGAACTACAGAACTTTGTACCATCATGAGTTAAATAAATAAACTAAGTAATAACAATTACTTTAATTCAATTCATTTCAGAATAAATGAACATTGACAGAGTAGAATAAAAGAATGAACAACTAAACAATGAAGTAGTCAATTAAAGATACTAAATGAGCTAAGTAAGGCAATAGTTATTCAGTCATAAGTCATAAAGTACAAAATGAAGGCAGTAACCAACATAATATAAATAATGTAATCACATAATATAATGTAAAACAAAATGGAATATACTAAATAGGATACGAAATACAAGAAATGAATTCAATAATATATAACCATAGAATTTATTAACTACAACACCCTATTTCCTCAGCAAGGTACATTATAAGTTAAATTATAAATTATAAATGATAAATGGTGAATGACAAATGCTCATGTCAATGCAAATGCGAATAGACCTAATTATTAAATGACGTTTCAAATAAAGTAATTAAAGCGACAATTAAGCCAGATAAATTATAAAGTACGTAGTTCAATAAGCACTACACCAGTATATAGACTGTATAAATAATAAGCGAATAAGTAAATAAATAAGGATACTTAAATAACAAGATTATAATAAATCACGCACAATCAAAGCATTTGAATAGACAGAACCACTTGTCATCACAGAAAGCGAATTAAAGCAAGATAAATAAATCATATTCATTAACTTTAATTGACCAGAACTGAGCAGAATTAATGAGAGAATGAACAATGAATGAATGAATGAGACGGTTAAGGAGCTGAAAGATTAAGAGGAATAAAGAAGGTAAGAAGGCGTGAATAAAAGAAATGAACAAGCATGAAAGCATGAAAACATGCAAACATGAAACATGAAAACATGAAAACATGAATGTGATAAAATTGTAAGTAAAGGAAAGGAAAGGAAAGTGAATGTGAATGAACACCCACCACCTAACAATAAACTACACAAAACAGACTACGCCAAGAGCACAAAACAATCACAATCAATCACTCATCACGCAACACTTTAAAACAATCATACTGATACTGAAATAAAACTAAACAAAACCGAAACCGAAACTGAAACTGAAACTGAAACTAAAAGAAAAACAGTTAATAGTTAATAGTTAATAACAAAACCCGGATTGTTCAATTCATTCATTTAAGCATATTACACTGCTGCTTCGTCCAAATATAAAATGAAATGAAAATAAAAGAAAATGAAAATGAAAATAAAAGAAAATGAAAATGAAAATAAAAGAAAATGAAATGATAATGAAAATGAACTTGAACTAATCAACGAAACAGCAATGCAAGCCAAGTAAACCATGAACACACATTATACACTGACATAAACCATTGATAACCGATAATTAACCGGTAAGATTCACAAAACAAAATAAAGAACAACACCGGCAAATGCAATAACAGTGGAACGATAAATGAATTGAACAATGAATAACGGAACAAGATGTAGATTGCGCAGATTTATTAAGCACATTATATATTATATAATTATATCGTTGCGATTAAATAAATAATAAATAAAGAGACGTCAATGATACAGAATAAAATAAACAATAATCAATATTACGCGAGTTGCACAAATCATCAATGCACATCACCCCACCGTATTTAATAAATAAATAAATAAATAACTAACAAATAAATAAATAATAAGTAAATGAACAAATAACACAGAATAACACAAAATACAAAACGGAATGAAATATAACTGTATAATGGACGACGAACGGTGAAGGAAGATATACACCATAAACAATAGAATAATAAATAATAAATCGAACATGAAAATAAATGAAAATAGAAATAAAATAAAATAAAATAAAATATACGTAGAATAAACACGTTTAAAATGACAGATAGAATAAATGGAAAGGCTATGCCTCGAACAATCACCAAAAAACAAGATAATATAATCGATTAATCGAAAA
Organism: Osmia bicornis bicornis; assembly: GCF_907164935.1. NCBI lineage: Eukaryota > Metazoa > Arthropoda > Insecta > Hymenoptera > Megachilidae > Osmia > Osmia bicornis. The sequence continues at coordinate 975,069 of NW_025791318.1, forward strand.
ATCGAACAATCGAATGTATTAATAAACGAAAATAATTAAATAATACAGCGGGGTAACGTGCCAGTCAAACACATGCAACCAAATAGTAATAATAATGGATCAATATTAATAATACTAATAATAACAAAATATCGAAAAGAAAAAAAAAAAAAAAAAAAAAAAAAAAAAAAAAAAATATCGAAAAATATCGACGCACTTTCACATAAATCACTTAATAAATCATCGCAATAAACGTTAAACAAATGAATAAAAACGCAATAAAGATTAAAGATTAAAGTAATACGTCACCAAACCGTTGACCTAGTTTCTCATCGTCTGTCCTCTTCTACCCAAGGCCCTGGCCGCGCGTGCAGCCGTTCTGTCTTTCTTCAACTACGGCGGCCATCTTGCGAACCTGTCAGTTCCTGCATGCTTTCATTAACCAAGTTAATCACAAATTAATCATAAAATCACTCAAAAAACACGGAATCACACCCGAAACGTCTTAATAAACGAGAATTGTTCTTAAATAATGTCAAATGTTTATAATTAACGCCCCGCACAACGGAAATACGACGTCAAACTGCCGTGTAACACGCACACCACGTTTTCGATGATTATTAATTAATTAATACACTATTTAACTGAAAAACGACACATTAGCACTTCCGAACATATAATAAAATGATTCTAGCAAAAAACGCGAATATCTAAGCAACTATCCACCGCGTTGCAAATCTGACCGCGGAGCGACCACGAAACACGTCCGCTCTCCTCGACGCGTCGAGCGGGAATCCCAACCTAACCTAACCTAACCTAACCTAACCTAACCTAACCTTTTTTTTTTTTTTTTTTTTTAATAAGAGAGGAAATGCATTTGCGCAAGCGCGGGTTGTTCCCTCATTCACTCTATTCGGCTGGTGAGGGCCCGGGCAGTGTGGGACTCATACCCGCCCTGAGGGGGCAGCCTGGCGCCCGTTTGGTGGAGGCAAACCCAAAGAGGCAACCCCAGAAGGGGGCAACCTGGCAACCCGACCCCGAAGGGTGGGGTTTAGCCCAAGAGTAGGTCACAGCCCAGAAGGGGCGACCTTGAGCAGGTAGTCCAGAGGGGACAATCCTGCGGCTGGATATACTACCCACTAAAACCTCTCCCCTGTGTGGGCCGCCAGTACCTATTCATCCTTTAGGATATCTAACAGGTTACCAACGTAGCCACAACGGCGCTTTGGCAATTCAATGCATTTCGCATTATTCCGTCCTCCCGCAAAAACGCCATGTAACATGGGGCATCTGCGGATCCACGCCGTTGCACCTCCGATCTAGCGGTAAGGACATTTTAAACCTGAGAAATACACGCAGGAATTTTTTTTCAGCAACGGCCGGCACCGGGGCATCCTCCAGGATCGCGCCTTCCCGGCGTGACCGCGCCACTCTTCGCCTGCCTAGTGCTACCAGGACAGGGGTTGTACTTCAGCACGGCCAGGACAGGGACATCGTATCTCCACAGTTGACCGTGCCCCTCTTCGTCCTCCTGGTGGGTTGATATTGATGATGTGGCTTTTCCTAGATGTCATCACGCCCACCTGACCTGCCACGAGGACAGGCCGTTTTTCTTCAGCAACGATCGGCACCGGGGCATCCTCCAGGATCGCGCCTTCCCGGCGTGACCGCGCCACCTCTTCGCCTACCTAGCACTAATGCCAGGACAGGGGTTGTACTTCAGCACGGCCAGGACAGGGACATCGTATCTCCACAGTTGGCCGTGCCCCCTCTTCGTCCGCCTGGTAGGTTGCTGATGATGTGCCTTATCCCTGAGGTCATCACGCCGACCTGCAGAGGCAGGAACATATTTTTCTTCGACAACGGTCGGCACCGGGGGGATATCCTCAAGGATCACACCATCCCGGCGTGACCGCGCCACCTCTTCGTACGCTGCAACCCTCGATGACATGTCCCATACATGCTTTACACAAACACTCAAATGCTCACTCACTCATGATAAGCATGCTTTGAATGTCACATGATGCAGTGAATGCGACAATCTAACAATCTGACTATCTATCTATCTGTCTACAGTGAATGAAGAATAATAACCCATGAGCCCACGGGGCCCATGAATCCCATGATTAGAACAGCCCATAAACAAACAATAAACAAACAATAAATGTACGATAAAATAACAACTAAAAGCCAAAATAAAGTAAAGTAAAGTAACAGCTGACAGATGCATACAATGAATACAATAGTGAATAATAAACAGTAAATAATAATCAATAATCAATAATAATAAACGTAATAAACATAATAAACATAATTAAACGCGATTAAGGTGATTAAATAATAAAAGAAATTGAGGAATTAAGAAAATAAGAATAAAGAATTTAAAAATAAAGAAAGAAATAAAGAAAGAAAGAAAGAAATAAATGTGCTGTAATGTACACACAAACATAGCCAACACAGTGTAGTGCACAGTAAATGAACCAGATTACCACCAGATTACCACTCAAATATGACTGTAACAATCATTCCCCTCCATCACCACTACTTTTACAAGCTATTGATTTATCAATTGCAAACGATAAATGATTATGTCCATGCAAACGCAGACAGAAAGCAGAGATTGATAACGAATTGTGTATAAAGATGGATAGGTAAAAGACAATAAATAAATCAAATCAAATGTAAGTCGCATGGTTCAGTTAGACACCATACTACTACATAACTCAGGAGTAAATAAGGGAATAAGCAATGATTAAGTAGAATATTTAAATCTTTAAATCTTTAAATTATAACGGAATCCACACACCATCAATGTTTGCGAGTTCACGTGGGCAGCGAGGTCAGAAATAATTGAGGCACACTTTGCAACAAACACTCGTTTATTGCGCGTCAAAATAGTCAACCAGTTTAACAAACACAAAGACAACGTGAAACAATCACAGCGCGTGGTCTGAATGTACAATAGTAATACGTGGACGATGCGTGGTCAATGAATAAATAGCGCGTGGTCTATATAAACTTTACACACGTAAAGGCGTGGACACTGCGTGGTCAAAACTTGTTAAATTAACAACGTGGTCGTACTTGATGCGTATCGTGAGCGTGGGCAATAGAGACGTGCTTTCACTCGAAGCGTACGATCAAGAAGAAGGAAATCGATGATGGCGTCGATTACGCCGGTTACGGCGTAGAGAGGGGACCGCGTGGACAAAGTGGGCCCGAGAGGTGCTGCCGCTATCGGTAACGACGCACCAACGAACTATTTTCGCTGCCAACTTCGTCACGCTGCGTGTACGTAGGGAATTTCGCCAACATTTCCCCCCGGCCATCAGCGACTGGTCGATGATGTGATCTGCGTGTCCGAGTTGTCCTGATAAGGCTGATGTAGAATGGCCAGCTTGGCGATGGGCCGCGTGAGCGTCGTGGTGGCCGTCTTGAGCTCGACGACTCTGGTCAATCCGTCCTTGCCTGGTAGGAGTTTGATAACTCGAGCCATGGGCCATTTTCCTGGGGGCAAGCGTTCATCAGTAATAAGAACAAGAGTGCCTACCTTGATCTCATTTGACGGGTGATGCCACTTCGAGACTGCTTGGAGTCGTTGAAGATACTGCGTGGACCAGAGCCTCCAAAATTGTTGGAGACGCTGCTGCAGAAATTGCCACCTTGACAATCGGTTGACTGAGACGTCGAGAAGAGTAGGCTCTGGCACTGCGTTGAGCGGCGATCCGATCAGGAAATGTCCTGGTGAGAGGGCTGAGAGGTCGTCTGGATCATCGCTGAGTGGTTCCAACGGTCTTGAATTGAGGATGGCTTCGATCTGCGCGAGCAATGTTATTGATTCCTCGAACGTCAGCAAAGCATCTCCAATCGTCCTCCTCAGATGGAATTTGAGAGACTTAACCACCGCCTCCCATTTTCCACCCATGTGTGGAGCGGCAGGAGGGTTGAAGTGCCACTGTGTACCATCTTTGGCGAGTAGAGCTGCGAGGTCTTGATTTTCGCGTGTGCTGTCGTTGAACTGCTTTCTCAATTGTGCGTCTGCTCCTTGGAAGTTGGTACCGCAATCTGAGTAGAGAGAGGCTGCAGTTCCTCTTCTTGCTGCGAATCTGCGATATGCTGCGATGAACGCGTCGGCTGAGTAATCGGTGACAACTTCCAGATGAACAGCTGATGTTGCGAAACAGACGAATACACAAATCCACCCTTTCTGCGTCTTGGCTCCTCTGCCTTTCCAAGTCTTCAGCGTGAGCGGTCCTGCGTAGTCCACCCCTGTGTGGGTGAACGGGCGTGATGGAGTGACCCGACAAAGAGGTAGTTGGCCCATCAGTTGATGGGCACGGATCCCCCTCTGCCGAGCACACTTCACACACCTCAGGATATGCGTTTTCACTGGAGCTCGTCCACCGAGAATCCAGTAGCGTTGTCTGAGAAAAGCGAGGGTGGATTGCGTACCTCCATGCATGGTCTGACGATGTGCGTGGTCGATGAGCAGTGCAGAGAGTCGTGAATCACGAGGCAGAATAACAGGATGTTTGCCATCGTGAGAGAGTTCTGAATGTTGGAGGCGTCCGCCTACCCTGGCGATTCCCTGATGGTCGAGGTAAGCGGTGAGCCTCGTGAATGGATGAGTGGTTGGAAGCGTTGTTCCCTTGGCGAATGCAGCGAGTTCGTCTTTGAAAAATGCGGATTGCGTGGCCTGAATCCAGTAGATTCTGGCCCTTTCCATATCAGCTGCCGAGATAGAATGCGTGGGCGAAGCGTCCTTTCGTTTGAACAGCTTGTCCACGAATTTGAGGCAAAGAGCGGTGATTCTGAGTAGTCTGTGAAAGGAAGAATATTTATAGATCAGTTCCCATGAATATTCTTTTACTGCGTTTGCCGTGTGGAGTGCAACGACAGCACGAGCTTCTAGGGCGCCCAACTCGTCTGCGTCAACACTGGTCTGCTTGGGCCATGAGTTCTGTGGTTGCGCGATCCACGGTGGTCCCGTCCACCAAAGCGTGTGCTGTTGAAGCTGTTCTGTCGTCATGCCTCTTGACGCGCAGTCAGCTGGATTCGATGATCCTGGTACATGCCTCCAGTGAAAGTTCTGCGTGATCTCCTGGATCTGGATTACCCTGTTGCGAACGTAATCCTTCCATTTGGAGGGGTGCGTTTTGATCCATGCCAGCGTAACTTCTGAGTCCGTCCACAAAAACGTTTGAGAGACGGTCATGTTCAAAGTAGCGTGAACATGCCGTATCAGTTTAGAGAGTAGCAGCGCTGCTGTGAGCTCCAACCTCGGGATGGTTAGACGTTTGAGTGGTGTCACTCGCGTTTTCGAGCAGACGAGAGAAACTTGGGTACCCGTGAACGGTGCGTGTACGACGAGATAGACGACGGCTGCCATCGCGAGGACTGATGCATCAGCGAAGCCATGAAGTTCAACTGTAGACGTGGTCGTGGTGTTGAACCATCGAGGGATGGAAAGCTTGGCCAAGCTGGTTAAATCTTCCCTGATGCATAACCATCGTTGAGTGATGTGAAGCGGCAGAATGTCGTCCCAACTGAGTTCCTGTAACCAAAGCTCTTGAATAAGAATTTTAGCTCTGATAATTACAGGTGCAACAAAACCGAGTGGATCAAAGAGTTGAGCTACTTCGGAGAGAATGAGGCGTTTTGTAAATTGCGTGCGTTGCGTAGCTGATATGGTCGAGAAGTTCAGCGTGTCCTGATGTGGAATCCATTTAATTCCGAGAATTTTGGTTGCGCAGTCGTCGAATGAAATTGCTGCGTTGGTCTGTTCTGGTGCGAGGTCTTCTAGCAACGATTTGCTTGTGGAATGCCATTTTGCGAGTGGAAATCCACCCGCTTGACACAACTGCGTTAGCTGATTTGCAACGTCCTGTAGATGTTCTGCGGTGTCTGCGCCACCAAAAATGTCATCGACATACCTGCCATTTTTGATGGGTTCCACGGCAAGGGGATATTTCGACCCTTCGTCATCAGCGAGTTGCAAGAGTGTTCGGACAGCCAAGTACGGTGCAGCTTTCGTTCCGTACGTGACCGTGGTCAGCTGGTACTGCGTTTCTTTCTGCGTGTCATCAAGCCAGAGTATCTGCTGCAAGCTCCAGTCGTCTGGATGCACCTTAATTTGTCGGTACATCTTCGTGACGTCAGTTGCAAACAGATGTTTGTATCTTCGTATCCAAATGAGAAGATCTGCTATATTCAGCATCAGATTTGGACCAGTATGTAGAAGATCGTTCAGCGAGTATCCTGATGAAGTTGGACTGGAGCCATTGAAAACCACACGCAATGCGGTGGTGGTGCTGCCCAACTTCAGAACGCCATGATGCGGAAGAAAGTACTGAAACGGACTAGTTATTGAGTCGTTGTTCAGTCTTACCATATGACCAAGTTGCTCATACTCGAGCATGAACTTGGTGTACAGCTGATTGTACTGGGCGTCCTTGCTGAATCGTCTGAGAGTCCGTTGAAGGCAACTGTGCGCGGTCTGATAAGAATTGCCAAGTGCTCGAGGATGAATTTTGAGCGGCAATCGCACAATGTATCTTCCAGCGGAGTCTCTTGAATGCGTGGTCTTGAAATGATCTTCGCACTCTTGCTCGTCTGGCGTGAGCAAGGGTGCCGTGTCCTGCGGTGGCTCTTCCTGCGTCCAGAAGCGGCTGAGTAACTCACTCAATTGGCGATCAGTATTATTGACTGTCACTTGATGAGAAGTCCTGCGAATTGTCTGAGTGCCCTCGAGGGGCCCGATTATGAGCCAACCGAAAATCGAGAGTTGAGCGATCAACGGTGATGACGTGTTCCGAATAATATTTGGCTTGATGACTTGCCCGTATGCGTCCGCTCCGAGAATGATGTCCACCGGTCTTGAGACGAGAAATTGAGGATCTGCGAGGTTCAATTTCTCCAAGTGCGATGGCTGCGTTGGCTGAGATGGTGGTTCTGATGGCAAGCAAGTGGTCACCTTTGTAAGCACGTGTGCTTGAACGGTGACTGCGAGTGGTCTGTAATTAGAATGGAGTGTAATATTGACCACTCCATTTGTCTGCGAGGTCCTTGCTCCACCAACTCCGTGGACATCCAACGAGGAGCGTTTCCGTCTGAGTCTAAGCTGGTTAACTAAAGACTCTGAAATAAGAGAAACTTCAGAGCCTGAGTCGATCAGAATTCTTACTTGCTGCGTTGCGAGGTCGGTGTGCACTCTTGCGAGTGCTGTTGCTAGAAGTGTGGTCCGTGGTCTGCGTGGTCTGAATGCGTGGGCTGCGTGGTCCTTTAATGCGTGGGCTGCGTGGTCCTTCAATGCGTGGGCTGCGTGGTCCTTTAATGCGTGGGCTGAGCAGGCTGCGTGGGCGTCGACGACTGCACCAACATCTCAATGTTGTGCTGATTGTGTTTGCGTGGTCTGTGATGCCTTCGCCGTGGGCTGCGAAGACGTGGAGGCGGTCGCGGGCTGCGAGGTCTGCGGGAATGGCACCAACACCCTGATGAGGTTGCCACCATGTAATGCCGTGTGGTGCTGCTCATTGCAGAGCTTACACCGTTGTGCTGTACGGCAGCTTCTCAGATTATGGTGGCCCAAACAGTTCACGCACAACTGCTGAGCCTTCACCACAGTTATCCGCTCATCCACGGTTTTGTCCCTGAATGCAGGGCACGATGTCAAGAAATGATCCTTGGCGCAGAGCGCACAAGGATAGAGCGCTGAGGTGCGTGGGCGTGCAGAGGACGTGGTCGTCGTTGTCGTGGACTGCGTTGCGGCGGCTGCGTGGACGGAAGCTCGCTGTTGCACCAGCCGGATGTCGCGACTGGCGGGGCGTCCTGACGTGGTCTGCGTGTTCTGCGGCGTCTTTTGTTCGGCCACCCGCTCCAGCTGTTCCAATGTTCGGGCTCGTCCCAGCAAGAATGTCGTGAGCTGCGACATCGTCGGATAGTCCGTCTGAGCGCTCAAAGAAGACTCCCAGCGTTCTCGCGTGTCTGAATCGAGCAGCCTGACGAGGTGGTTCAGTAAGAAGCAGGAGTGAGGATCATTGAGCCCGAACGTGGTCAAAGCCTCTTGCGTTTCGCCGATGATGTTCGTCATCTTGATCAGCGAGCTGGCCCTTCGCTGCTTCATTGGCTTCAAATCAGAGATCCGGTCCATGTAGGACTGGACATTGAGCCGCTTGTTCTCAAACCGCTCATCGAGAAGCTTCCAGGCCTTTTGGAAGGCCTCGTTTGTAGCGGGTAAATGAGCAATGACGTGGGCTGCGTTGCCTGAAACTGCTCCTTTGAGGTAGTGGAGCTTGTCCACTTCTGCGAGGTCGTCGCGTTCCATTATCACCGATGTGAAGGCAGATTTAAAAGCCTGCCATCTGTTGTACTCCCCTTCGAATTTGGGGAGTGCAATTTCAGGCAAGCGTGATCGTTTGGCTGCAAGTGGCTGCGTGGACGTCGTGGTCTGCGTGGTCGTGCTGGGTGCAAGTCGATGCTCCAGCTGAGCAATCAGCTTTCGGGCCGTCAGTACGACCTTCTCCTCCTGCGAGGCCACCTTCGTTTTGTAATAGCCGTGGTCAAGCTGTGACACCGGCCACAGACGGCTGAGGGCTTGATGCTCTTGATGGAACATCAAGTGCATCTCCATCAGGGTGGTTTTCGTAATTTCCACCTCTGACGCGATGATGGTCAGAGGCTCCTTCGCGGTTGATGCCTGCAAGTCTTCCACGATGGACAGCATCGTGTCCAGGCGTTCCTCCTGCATCTTTGCGCGGACCTGAAGCTCAGAGGAGAGGCGTGCTGGCGAGCGTGGGCGTGTGGTCTGCGAGGACTGAGTCGTCTCTTCCGGGACTTCTAGAAGAGGGGGCGCCGTGGTCGTTTCCTCGTCCGCCTTGCTGGAGCGGGCCGAGCTGTCGTGCGAGGCCGGTGAGGTGTCCCGCGATTTCGGCATGTTGTACGTCGAAACTCACTGCGTGGTCACTACACGAAGGGAAACGTTTCAAAACTTGAGAGTCACTGTAATTCTGTGACACCTCACTCGAAACTGCACTGCGTGTTCGTTTAACGGGCGTGGCCGTTACGCGTAATGGCGGCTCCGACCGTTACACGTGTCTTCGAAACCGAGCGTGCCTCTATCCGGCTCGAAGGACCAACAAATGTTTGCGAGTTCACGTGGGCAGCGAGGTCAGAAATAATTGAGGCACACTTTGCAACAAACACTCGTTTATTGCGCGTCAAAATAGTCAACCAGTTTAACAAACACAAAGACAACGTGAAACAATCACAGCGCGTGGTCTGAATGTACAATAGTAATACGTGGACGATGCGTGGTCAATGAATAAATAGCGCGTGGTCTATATAAACTTTACACACGTAAAGGCGTGGACACTGCGTGGTCAAAACTTGTTAAATTAACAACGTGGTCGTACTTGATGCGTATCGTGAGCGTGGGCAATAGAGACGTGCTTTCACTCGAAGCGTACGATCAAGAAGAAGGAAATCGATGATGGCGTCGATTACGCCGGTTACGGCGTAGAGAGGGGACCGCGTGGACAAAGTGGGCCCGAGAGGTGCTGCCGCTATCGGTAACGACGCACCAACGAACTATTTTCGCTGCCAACTTCGTCACGCTGCGTGTACGTAGGGAATTTCGCCAACAATCAAGCATCTGGATGGACAAAACCACCCATCCCGACTGGAAGATTAACTGCACATCAATCCAGATTAATAGTGAATAGTAAATGACAATGACAATGATAAATGAATGAATGAATGCAGGAGCAACAAGGCCATTAAAGGAGTTATAGCAAGCCAATAAAGGTAGATAAAGAGAGTAAAGGAGAGTAAAGAAAAGTAAAAGTAAGGAAGTGTAAAGAAGTGTAAAGTGTAGTGCGTAGACCAACGCAACCAACATAATAATATATTGTAACATAAAATAAAATACAAAATAAAATAAAATACAGTGTAGTGCGATCCACCAACAAGTATAACTATACAACTATACAATAATTAATCCGTCCCGCATAACCGTAACCATCCAGCAGACTAAACAAAACCAAGACTAAATCAAATAATCTACAACCAAATAAATCTACAAAATCCATTGCGCTGAACAAACAATGAGGTCAATCATACTGAACAAACATGATATGATAATTAATAAGGTACGAGAAGACGAAGGGAATACACTCAGCACTAAAGGCAACCAGGTGTTTCAAATATATAATTGATAATTATCTTTATTCATCACTCAACCGTAGAAAAATAACACATTACAAAATATTACACAATATAACGCAATATTACATAATACCGACTGAATCTGCCCCAATTTGAGTGCAAATACAGATATAAATAAATAAATAAATAATATGAGAATGTGCACATGTGCATAAACAGAATAAATGCATAATGTATAAATGTATACGTAGATATGCATATATGTAAACAAATATTAAAATTAATATCAATATCAATATCAATATAAACATAAATATAACACAACAGAAAACGGAGCACAATAACACCGATAATGAACACACATTGTCATTCCTCGCAATGGAAAACACGCACCAATCACAGACACACACGCGCCGAAATTCAAATTTAGACAAATTCAACAGTTTAATGAATTAATTAATGATTCAAATTGATTAATGATTCAATAATTCAATACACGATACACGATCCGAATACATGGAGATGAAATAAACCAGCGCCACCGATGATCATGTCAACCAAAGATAAGAAACCGAGTGGAGCTTAAACCATGAACCATATGCCATGTAGATGCGTAATCTTAGCAAATTTCAATACAATACACTTAACACTTTAACTATTCATCCCGTTATGCTTGCTGACTATTAAATTAGGTTACAAATGAACCAATTAATCAATCAATCAATCAATCAATCAATGAATCAATCAATCATTCACACGGAATGTATAAGCGTCCGTGACCAAATACATCAATAAAATACTTAAAATAATTTACCGCGACCGAAACCAAAACCAAAACCAAAATAGAAATAGAACACGACAGAAGGCAACGAGAGCAAGGATCGTCTCGGTATTCCGGTACGCGACACTATCCGTTGATAATAATTAATTATCCCCGGCTGACGACCATCTGTAGCACTAGCAGACAATATTACCGGCCACAAGTTACGATCCTACAATACCCGGCCGCTCACTCCGCAATCAGCCATTCACAGACAAATTATCTACCGCGCAGTGGTTACCCACCACGCGCCAGTTGCCCGTTAGGCAGTTACCGACTGTAAAACTGTCCGTCGTGCAGCCGCGCAATCCTGGGAAACCATACTTACCATCAGACTTGCCACCAGGATAAGTCTGATACTACGCTATTCGCGGAAGGTAAAGGTAATAACCTAACCTAACCTAACCTAACCTAACCTAACCCTAACCTAACCTAACCTAACCTAACCTAAACCTAACCTAACCTTTTTTTTTTTTTTAGTTTGACAGCAAGAAAATACATTTGCGTACGCGAGGGACCCGTCGGGTTAGGAGGGGTCTCGGGCAGTGTAGGACTCGAAGGTACATACCAAAACAGGTTTCCCTGAGTTGGATCGTTACAGTACCCTAATACCCACTAAAAACTTGCTCCGTATCAGCCACAGACACCTCCGGCAACCCCAAAGGGCCTTGATGGAGAGCATACTGTGTAGCCACGATGTTGCTTACCCATCGACCCCCTCGGACGACCTAAAGGCGTTCAGTCGCCCAAGAACGTCGCGAATAAACCCCATCGCACCTCCGCTCATGGCGCAGGCTCGTTTTGGCCGACGGTGATTTCATTTAGCCACAGAAGGTACAGAATGCATTAGGTGGGCACACTGCAGCCGCTGTGCGTACACACCGCCGACAGTGTGAAATTTTCCTTGAAGAGTTGTTTCCCTAACCGTGTTTTTGCTACGCAGGAAATGGGTGGGATAGCTGAGTCGCTTGGTCATCAGAGGCCGCAACGCACATTTGGGCGAGCTAAGCCTCTCAATGGGCGAGTCTCAACCTGGAAGAGGTCACGACAACGCAGGAGAACTCGCGAAATTGCGAGACAAGGAGAACCTGAGCCGCCTGGTCACCAGCGACCGCACCACACATTTGGGTGAGCTAAGCCTCTCGATGAGCGGAATTCAGGTCGGGAATTGGTTACGCGCACTAGGAAATGCACGCATGAGAGCGAGCGAAAGGAAGGCTTGGGTTGCCTGGACACCAGCGACCGCTACGCACATTTGGGCGAGCTAAATCTCTTAATGGGCAAATACCAAGCATAGGTGGACTCGCGAATGGGCACTGCTCGCACGCAACGATGCCCTTCATAACGCGTACCGAACCGACCTGGATCGCCTGGACATCTGCGGCCAAAACACAATTTTGGGTCGATGGACGAGTTCCCGGTTAAGGATAAACGCGTAGGGTAATTCGTCTCCGTGGGAAGCTCGTGTGAGCTCGCGGCAGGTAACGCCGGATCGCCTGGACATCAGAGGCAGCAGCACCGGGTTAAATGAGCTGTCCTCTTAATGAGCGAAATCCGATTTCAGGAATGGAAGCGTAAGGTACCGCGTGATCGGAGGAATGTCGATGCGCGAGGGTTCCGGGTCGCCTGGACGCCAGTGACAGCAGCACTCGTGAGAGTGAGCTGGACCACCCGACGGGCGAGTTCCAGATGAAGGAGGGGATGTGAAGCGTAACGCGTTAACGGGGGAGTGCTCGTGAGAGCCCGCGGATGGGGGGTGCCCGGGTCGCTTGGACACCTTTGATCGCAACACGCATTTGGGTGAGCTAAATCTCTCGATGAGCGAATTCCGGGCGTGGAAGAGGACGCGAAAACTTTTCGAGCGAGGGGATGCTCATGCGAGAGCACGCGGTAGCACTCGGTAGGCTCGTGTCGTTTGTCGCAAGCGTTCATTCATTCATTCAACTTCTATTCGTTTGATTCTATGCTACGCGTATGTAAGGGTACCGATTCAATTCTATACTACACGTAATTCAATTCTATACTACACGTATGTAAGGGTACCGTAAGCGGGATGCTACGTATAGTACGTACGCAGTCGGAGAATCTGTGGAGAAGAACGGGTAGGGTCGCGGCTCGCTAAGAGTCGGCCGGCGAGGAGAAGGATCAGGCCGGCCGGTCTCGATCCACTGTCAACGGGCACGGCGAGAGGGACCGTTCATGCCCGGGATGCTGCGAGGAGCGAGCGCAGAGGATCAAAGAAGAAGCCGCGGATTCAACAACCGGAGGAGTGCCGAGACGCGAGCACAATCCGGGATTCAAGGTCGCCGCTTGGGAATCGCGCGTGCGAAAAATTAAAATTTTAATTAGATTAATAAAATGTAATTTGAGATTTGGGAAGTATAATAAAGCTCAAATTGTCAGAATCTGGAAGTTATCAGGAGGCGAGAATTGATGATTTGTGGTTGAAACCTCGTTGAAATTATAGATGAGAATTGATATGTATCGTAACTGACTCTGAAATTGTCATGATGATTAAATGGAAATTAGTACTAAAGGTAATTAAAAATGGTTTTCGCGAAGTAAAGTTGGTGCGGGTTGTTTCCAAAATTCTATCAAAGGGAGAAGTAGGTATTCGGACAATAAAGCATGAATTAATTTGGTTTTCAAAGTTTGAATTTTAGAACCGGAGTGGCAGTTTTGAAGTTTTGACGTCTCGTTGAGTAGGTGGGAGTCGCGTGCGAGCGGGCGATGCACGGATTGCGTCACCCGCTCGCAGGTAGTGGCCAGAACTGGGTCAATAGATCAGCCATCGGCCGATATCCGAAGGGTTACGGACGAGCCGCGTTCGTGTACGACGGGCACGTCGTTCTCTACCTGAAGGGGCTTCGCGCGCGGTTCCTGTTTTAGTCGCCTTTTACGACAAGCCAAGGCGGCTGGAGACGTATTATGAACCCCCCGTCTCCAGGGGAAATTCAATTCTATACTACACGTATGTAAGGGTACCGTAAGCGGGATGCTACGTATAGTACGTACGCAGTCGGAGAATCTGTGGAGAAGAACGGGTAGGGTCGTGGTTCGCTACGAGTCGGCCGGCGAGGAGAAGGATCAGGCCGGCCGGTCTCGATCCACTGTCAACGGGCACGGCGAGAGGGACCGTTCATGCCCGGGATGCTGCGAGGAGCGAGCGCAGAGGATCAAAGAAGAAGCCGCGGATTCAACAACCGGATGAGTGCCGAGACGTGAGCACAATCCGGGATTCAAGGTCGCCGCTTGGGAATCGCGCGTGCGAAAAAATTAAAATTTTAATTAGATTAATAAAATGTAATTTGAGATTTGGGAAGTATAATAAAGCTCAAAATTATCAGAATCTGGGTGTTATCAGGAGGCTAGAATTGATGATTTGTGGTTGAAAGCCTCGTTGAAATTGTAAATGAGAATTAATATGTATCGTAACTGACTCTGAAATTGTCATGATGATTAAATGGAAATTAGTACTAAAGGTAATTAAAAATGGTTTTCGCGAAGTAAAGTTGGTGCGGGTTGTTTCCAAAATTCTATCAAAGGGAGAAGTAGGTATTCGGACAATAAAGCATGAATTAATTTGGTTTTCAAAGTTTGAATTTTAGAACCGAAGTGGCAGTTTTGAAGTTTTGACGTCTCGTTGAGTGGGTGGGAGTCGCGTGCGAGCGGGCGATGCACGGATTGCGTCACCCGCTCGCAGGTAGTGGCCAGAACTGGGTCAATAGATCAGCCATCGGCCGATATCCGAAGGGTTGCGGACGAGCCGCGTTCGTGTACGACGGGTACGTCGTTCTCTACCTGAAGGGGCTACGCGCGCGGTTCCTTTTTTAGTCGCCTTTTACGACAAGCCAAGGCGGCTGGAGACGTATTCTGAACCCCCCGTCTCCAGGGAAATTAAATTCTGTACTTTTGGGAGAGTCATAGCCTAGGTGTAGTGAGGTGTAATTTTGCGGGGGTGCGATGAAGGTGAAATGATGCCTCTTTTGAAGTAAAAATTGTGCGCAGGCTGAATGCGGAATCGTAGTGAATTATATTTATAATCGAGGGGGTATCAAGATCATGAGCCTAGCTTATGCACAGGGGTTGAAAGCTTTGGAGTAAGAGCAGATGTGGGCAGTAAGGTGAGTGCGAATCCTGGGCAAAATGTAAATGTAAGGATAGTAAAGAAATAAAAACATAAAATAAATGTGGGAATAGAAAGTAGGGAACGGTAAAGAACAACGAGAAATAGCTGGAAGCGAAAGGTTTTGGAGTACGGCATACGGTAAATGGTGAATGGTGAATTTGGAGTTAAGCTGTACCAGGTGTCAAGTAGGGTAGGTGCGGAAGTAGGTGGCGAGCAGTAAATGGGCGATGTGAAGGAAGGCGCAGAAGGAGGCGTCGTAGGGTAAGATCGGTACGCGTTCACCGAGTATAATAGAGGAATAGTAAAGTGGGTACAGTGGGGCAGTAAAACAGAGTAGGACAATGGCATAAACATGGAGACCTACCCGGGCGGCCAGGTGGAGACAAAGGAGGAGAAAACAATGAGAAGATAAAGAGGCCGAGATTTACCGTTTTCATGAAACGTCGTCAGCAAAAGATATATATGTAAGGGCGCGCTTGGGCGCACAGTCATGCAGGGGGGAACCCGTGCTTGGTTGCCAGAGTGTAGCGAGTGTGTAGGGGTGCCGTAAAGTGGGCTGTATCAATATCATGCAACAGGAGGGACCAAGAGATAGGGAAGATGTGGTCAAAGTTCGTACGAAATTGGTCAGCGAGGAGAAGGATCAGGCCGGCCGGTCTCGATCCACTGTCAACGGGCACGGCGAGAGGGACCGTTCATGCCCGGGATGCTGCGAGGAGCGAGCGCAGAGGATCAAAGAAGAAGCCGCGGATTCAACAACCGGAGGAGTGCCGAGACGCGAGCACAATCCGGGATTCAAGGTCGCCGCTTGGGAATCGCGCGTGCGAAAAATTAAAATTTTAATTAGATTAATAAAATGTAATTTGAGATTTGGGAAGTATAATAAAGCTTAAAATTATCAGGATCTGGAAGTTATCAGGAGGCTAGAATTGATGATTTGTGGTTGAAAACCTCGTTGAAATTATAAATGAGAATTGATATGTATCGTAACTGACTCTGAAATTGTCATGATGATTAAATGGAAATTAGTACTAAAGGTAATTAAAGAATGGTTTTCGCGAAGTAAAGTTGGTGCGGGTTGTTTCCAAAATTCTATCAAAGGGAGAAGAAGGTATTCGGACAATAAAGCGTGAATTAATTTGGTTTTCAAAATTTAAATTTTAGAACCGGCGTGGTAGTTGTGGAGTTTTAACGTCTCGTTGTGTGGGTGGGGGTCGCGTGCGAACGGGCGATGCACGGATTGCGTCACCCGCTCGCAGGTAGTGGCCAGAACTGAGTCAATAGATCAGCCATTGACCGATATCCAAAGGGTCGCGGACGAGCCGCGTTCGTGTACGACGGGCACGTCGTTCTCTACCTGTAGGGGCTTCGCGCGCGGTTCCTTTTTTAGTCGCCTTTTACGACAAGCCAAGGCGGCTGGAGACGTATTCTGAACCCCCCGTCTCCAGGGGAAATTCAATTCTATACTTTTACAGCCTAGAACCCCCGGCCTCTCGGGAGTCTTAATTTTGTCTTTATTATTAATGCTGTTTTGATGAGATCCGTGTGTCAAGGACCCGGTATGTTTGAATTTCTGGTCTTCGTGAAAGGCGGCCCTGGTACCCCCGCCGCGATCAGGGGGGGTGAGAGCGCGAGGAGAACACGCTGGTGCCCGAGGCCCGGAAGCGGGAGGGGGCCAGGAGTGAGGGACTGGTCCTAGCAGATTCCCCCAGTCGCAGCGATCGTCGGTCATTCTGAATATAAATTGGGGCAGCCCATAGGAGCCTTCATTTAGAACGTTTCTGTCAGGGGCAGCCACCGGTTCGCGTAGTTTGTAGCACTCCAATTTGAGGCTCGGTCCAGTGCCGGTACACGTGTTGAAACATACATAAGTCGTGGTGCAGTGTAACATTATTGTGCGTGGCTAGGTGCAGCAGAGCAAAGCACGCCACCCGTCCTTGCAGTAGGAAAAGGAAGAGGACCCACTGCCACCGGTGTCGTTCGTGTGCCAACGCGTCTTATAACGAAGACTTGGTGGGGTGGAGTGAAGTGAGGTGAGTAGGCAATGCGCACAAATTGATGCGTCCCGATTTGGCAAACCCTTTCGTGCCACGACTGTGCCCATTTCTACTCCTCGTTATTTCTTTGTGTGTGTTTAGTTGCATTTCCATTTTCCTCCTTTCCTCCTCAGTCAATTTGGGTCCGGAATCGGACAATGCATAACAACTACTTGTTACGTGTTCGCGATTAACGTGGCTCCTTGATTGTTGTATTTTTAGGGTGCTTGGTGTTCTTGTATCGAGAGGACCAGACCATACCCGGTTTTGTCATAGCCGTAGCAGGTTACGTGTTGCAGTAAGTGATGAATATGGCCATTGTCCTGCTTTGCATTTATCAGATCAACTTGCATGTAGATCCATGTACTTATAGCGTCTATTTCTCTTGTCTCGATAGCTTTGCTGCTGTGCTACTAGAATTCCGGGCCGGAGGGAGAAAGAGAGGGGAAACATGTCTGCGTTCAGCGTGCTTCAAATAAATTTAAATAGATGCCGCGCGGCACAGGATCTCTTGTGGCAGGCCGTGAACGAGTTCCGTGCCGATATAGTTGTCATCAGTGAGCCCTTTAATTCACATCCAAGATGGCACCAAGACAGGAGCGGATCGGCCTGCGTGTGGTACACAAATCGCCCCAGCTGTGACATGGGGGTGACTAGAAAGGTGTTTGAGACGGACGGCTGCGTGGCATTAGAGACCCGGGAGTTCGTGGTAGTGAGCTGTTACTTTTCACCGTCGCTGACCATAGAAAGCTTCGAAGGTCAATTACGAGGTCTTGCGGCGTGTCTGTCGGTGGTTACAAAGCCATTAATAGTTGCCGGGGATTTCAATGCCCGCTCTCCACACTGGGGGTCGGATCGCGTTGATTCGCGCGGTCATCGCATGATGAATTTGATCGAGCAAGCAGGGCTGATGCCTGTGGCGAGTCAGGGAGGTCCGTCATTCGAGCGCGGTGGCATAGGCTCACGAATCGATGCCCTTGCGTGTAGCCGCAGCCTCCACAGTCGCATCTCTAGGTCCACAGTGTCCACGCGCTATTCAGGATCGGATCACCGCTACCTGATTCACCGGTTCAGGACTAGACCAGAGGCCGTCGGCACGTCCGAGGATCCGCTTTGGGAGGCGAGGCTGGGTCGCCCAAACATGGAGACGTGGAAGGAGATAGCGAGCGGTCAGCTGCCGATACCAGGGTCGCTGAATCCAACAACTAGCCGCGGTCAAGGAGAAGGAACCACAGCATTCGGGTCGTTGGACCAGTCCGTACTGCCACCACTGTGTACCGTGGCCGAAGTAGATGAGGTGATTGCGGAGTTGGAGACGCTTTTCCAGTCGACCCGTCCGCCATTACCGACCCGCAAGAGGAGGAAAGTGCAAAATGTACCATGGTGGAGTCAGGAGATAGCGAGTCTCTGTCTCCAAGCGAAGCGCTTCCGCCACCGTTGGCAGAAGGTGGCTCGCCGAGACCCGACGGCAGCACGCCAGCAGGCACACCCGTATCGCGTGGAGATGCTGGAGAGCCGAAGAGCCTTGTCCTTGGCATTGCGTCGTGCCAAGGAGGCATCATGGGGTGAGATGGTCTCGACTATCGAGGAGGATCCGTGGGGGAAGCCCTACAAGGCTGTCATGAACCGCCTGAAGGGGAAGATGCCCCTGATTCGTCTCAACCGGGAGGAGTTTCACACGACGGTGTCCACGTTGTTCGTGGTGGAGCAGGAGCAACAAGAAGAGGCTGCAGTCCCAAGGGGTAGTGCGACAGAAGAGGGGGAGGGAGAAGAAGCAAGGGAAATAGAAGCAGCCCAAGCATCATCGATCTGGCCTTGTCAGGAGGGAGCGTCAACATCGTCAGCATTCGATGGGCGCGATATCGTAGGAGCAGCCGCTGGGTCAAACGCCGCTCCCAGTAGCACCAGGGAGAGGTGTCAGAACCCAGGAGGGGGTACCTCGCGCCAGGGGGCTGTGTTCGTGAACGAGGATGTGAGGTACGCAATGGGAATGCTAAAGAAGGGAAAAGCTCCAGGTCCGGATGAGATCCCGGGCGAAGCTGTGCACGTTCTACGTAACACAGCATCCGGTTGGGTTTGTGCCCTTTTCAATTCTTGCCTCAGACTTGGATACTTTCCAAGGGCTTGGAAGGTGGGGCGCCTTGCTCTAATACCGAAGGCCGGGAAAGCCTGTAACTCCCTGTCAGATCTTCGACCATTATGCATGCTGTCGGACCTGGGGAAGTGTTTCGAGTATGCTTTACGATTCAATTCTATACTACACGTATGTAAGGGTACCGTAAGCGGGATGCTACGTATAGTACGTACGCAGTCGGAGAATCTGTGAAGAAGAACGGGTAGGGTCGTGGTTCGCTAAGAGTCGGCCGGCGAGGAGAAGGATCAGGCCGGCCGGTCTCGATCCACTGTCAACGGGCACGGCGAGAGGGACCGTTCATGCCCGGGATGCTGCGAGGAGCGAGCGCAGAGGATCAAAGAAGAAGCCGCGGATTCAACAACCGGAGGAGTGCCGAGACGCGAGCACAATCCGGGATTCAAGGTCGCCGCTTGGGAATCGCGCGTGCGAAAAATTAAAATTTTAATTAGATTAATAAAATGTAATTTGAGATTTGGGAAGTATAATAAAGCTCAAATTGTCAGAATCTGGGTGTTATCAGGAGGCTAAAATTGGTGATTTGTGGTTGGAAGCCTCGTTGAAATTGTAAATGGGAATTAATATGTATCGTAACTGACTCTGAAATTGTCATGATGGTTAAATGAAAATTAGTACTAAAGGTAATTAAAAAATGGTTTTCGCGAAGTAAAGTTGGTGCGGGTTGTTTCCAAAATTCTATCAAAGGGAGAAGTAGGTATTCGGACAATAAAGCAAAAATTAATTTGGTTTTCAAAGTTTGAATTTTAGAACCGGAGTGGCAGTTTTGAAGTTTTGACGTCTCGTTGAGTGGGTGGGAGTCGCGTGCGAGCGGGCGATGCACGGATTGCGTCACCCGCTCGCAGGTAGTGGCCAGAACTGGGTCAATAGATCAGCCATCGGCCGATATCCGAAGGGTTGCGGACGAGCCGCGTTCGTGTACGACGGGTACGTCGTTCTCTACCTGAAGGGGCTACGCGCGCGGTTCCTTTTTTAGTCGCCTTTTACGACAAGCCAAGGCGGCTGGAGACGTATTCTGAACCCCCCGTCTCCAGGGAAATTAAATTCTGTACTTTTGGGAGAGTCATAGCCTAGGTGTAGTGAGGTGTAATTTTGCGGGGCTGCGATGAAGGTGAAATGATGCCTCTTTTGAAGTAAAAATTGTGCGCAGGCTGAATGCGGAATCGTAGTGAATTATACTTATAATCGAGGGGGTTTCAAGATCATGAGCCTAGCTTATGCACAGGGGTTGAAAGCTTTGGAGTAAGAGCAGATGTGGGCAGTAAGGTGAGTGCGAATCCTGGGCAAAATGTAAATGTAGGGATAGTAAAGAAATAAAAACATAAAATAAATGTGGGAATAGAAAGTAGGGAACGGTAAAGAACAACGAGAAATAGCTGGAAGCGAAAGGTTTTGGAGTACGGCATACGGTAAATGGTGAATGGTGAATTTGGAGTTAAGCTGTACCAGGTGTCAAGTAGGGTAGGTGCGGAAGTAGGTGGCGAGCAGTAAATGGGCGATGTGAAGGAAGGCGCAGAAGGAGGCGTCGTAGGGTAAGATCGGTACGCGTTCACCGAGGATAATAGAGGAATAGTAAAGTGGGTACAGTGGGGCAGTAAAACAGAGTAGGACAATGGCATAAACATGGAGACCTACCCGGGCGGCCAGGTGGAGACAAAGGAGGAGAAAACAATGAGAAGATAAAGAGGCCGAGATTTACCGTTTTCATGAAACGTCGTCAGCAAAAGATATATATGTAAGGGCGCGCTTGGGCGCACAGTCATGCAGGGGGGAACCCGTGCTTGGTTGCCAGAGTGTAGCGAGTGTGTAGGGGTGCCGTAAAGTGGGCTGTATCAATATCATGCAACAGGAGGGACCAAGAGATAGGGAAGATGTGGTCAAAGTTCGTACGAAATTGGTCAGCGAGGAGAAGGATCAGGCCGGCCGGCCCCGATCCACTGTCAACGGGCACGGCGAGAGGGACCGCTCATGCCCGGGATGCTACGAGGAGCGAGCGCAGAGGATCAAAGAAGAAGCCGCGGATTCAACAACCGGAGGAGTGCCGAGACGCGAGCACAATCCGGGATTCAAGGTCGCCGCTTGGGAATCGCGCGTGCGAAAAATTAAAATTTTAATTAGATTAATAAAATGTAATTTGAGATTTGGGAAGTATAATAAAGCTCAAAATTATCAGGATCTGGAAGTTATCAGGAGGCTAGAATTGATGATTTGTGGTTGAAAACCTCGTTGAAATTATAAATGAGAATTGATATGTATCGTAACTGACTCTGAAATTGTCATGATGATTAAATGGAAATTAGTACTAAAGGTAATTAAAAAATGGTTTTCGCGAAGTAAAGTTGGTGCGGGTTGTTTCCAAAATTCTATCAAAGGGAGAAGTAGGTATTCGGACAATAAAGCGTGAATTAATTTGGTTTTCAAAATTTAAATTTTAGAACCGGCGTGGTAGTTGTGGAGTTTTAACGTCTCGTTGTGTGGGTGGGAGTCGCGTGCGAACGGGCGATGCACGGATTGCGTCACCCGCTCGCAGGTAGTGGCCAGAACTGGGTCAATAGATCAGCCATTGACCGATATCCAAAGGGTCGCGGACGAGCCGCGTTCGTGTACGACGGGCACGTCGTTCTCTACCTGTAGGGGCTTCGCGCGCGGTTCCTTTTTTAGTCGCCTTTTACGACAAGCCAAGGCGGCTGGAGACGTATTCTGAACCCCCATTCAATTCTATACTTTTTTTTTTTTTTTTTAGTTTGACAGCAAGAAAATACATTTGCGTACGCGAGGGACCCGTCGGGTTAGGAGGGGTCTCGGGCAGTGTAGGACTCGAAGGTACATACCAAAACAGGTTTCCCTGAGTTGGATCGTTACAGTACCCTAATACCCACTAAAAACTTGCTCCGTATCAGCCACAGACACCTCCGGCAACCCCAAAGGGCCTTGATGGAGAGCATACTGTGTAGCCACGATGTTGCTTACCCATCGACCCCCTCGGACGACCTAAAGGCGTTCAGTCGCCCAAGAACGTCGCGAATAAACCCCATCGCACCTCCGCTCATGGCGCAGGCTCGTTTTGGCCGACGGTGATTTCATTTAGCCACAGAAGGTACAGAATGCATTAGGTGGGCACCCTGCAGCCGCTGTGCGTACACACCGCCGACAGTGTGAAATTTTCCTTGAAGAGTTGTTTCCCTAACCGTGTTTTTGCTACGCAGGAAATGGGTGGGATAGCTGAGTCGCTTGGTCATCAGAGGCCGCAACGCACATTTGGGCGAGCTAAGCCTCTCAATGGGCGAGTCTCAGCCTGGAAGAGGTCACGACAACGCAGGAGAACTCGCGAAATTGCGAGACAAGGAGAACCTGAGCCGCCTGGTCACCAGCGACCGCACCACACATTTGGGTGAGCTAAGCCTCTCGATGAGCGGAATTCAGGTCGGGAATTGGTTACGCGCACTAGGAAATGCACGCATGAGAGCGAGCGAAAGGAGGGCTTGGGTTGCCTGGACACCAGCGACCGCTACGCACATTTGGGCGAGCTAAATCTCTTAATGGGCAAATACCAAGCATAGGTGGACTCGCGAATGGGCACTGCTCGCACGCAACGATGCCCTTCAAAACGCGTACCGAACCGACCTGGATCGCCTGGACATCTGCGGCCAAAACACAATTTTGGGTCGATGGACGAGTTCCAGGTTAAGGATAAACGCGTAGGGTAATTCGTCTCCGTGGGAAGCTCGTGTGAGCTCGCGGCAGGTAACGCCGGATCGCCTGGACATCAGAGGCAGCAGCACCGGGTTAAATGAGCTGTCCTCTTAATGAGCGAAATCCGATTTCAGGAATGGAAGCGTAAGGTACCGCGTGATCGGAGGAATGTCGATGCGCGAGGGTTCCGGGTCGCCTGGACGCCAGTGACAGCAGCACTCGTGAGAGTGAGCTGGACAACCCGACGGGCGAGTTCCAGATGAAGGAGAGGATGTGAAGCGTAACGCGTTAACGGGGGAGTGCTCGTGAGAGCCCGCGGATGGGGGGTGCCCGGGTCGCTTGGACACCTTTGATCGCAACACGCATTTGGGTGAGCTAAATCTCTCGATGAGCGAATTCCGGGCGTGGAAGAGGACGCGAAAACTTTTCGAGCGAGGGGATGCTCATGCGAGAGCACGCGGTAGCACTCGGTAGGCTCGTGTCGTTTGTCGCAAGCGTTCATTCATTCATTCAACTTTTATTATTCAATTCTATACTACACGTATGTAAGGGTACCGTAAGCGGGATGCTACGTATAGTACGTACGCAGTCGGAGAATCTGTGGAGAAGAACGGGTAGGGTCGTGGTTCGCTACGAGTCGGCCGGCGAGGAGAAGGATCAGGCCGGCCGGTCTCGATCCACTGTCAACGGGCACGGCGAGAGGGACCGTTCATGCCCGGGATGCTGCGAGGAGCGAGCGCAGAGGATCAAAGAAGAAGCCGCGGATTCAACAACCGGAGGAGTGCCGAGACGTGAGCACAATCCGGGATTCAAGGTCGCCGCTTGGGAATCGCGCGTGCGAAAAAATTAAAATTTTAATTAGATTAATAAAATGTAATTTGAGATTTGGGAAGTATAATAAAGCTCAAAATTATCAGAATCTGGGTGTTATCAGGAGGCTAGAATTGATGATTTGTGGTTGAAAGCCTCGTTGAAATTGTAAATGAGAATTAATATGTATCGTAACTGACTCTGAAATTGTCATGATGATTAAATGGAAATTAGTACTAAAGGTAATTTAAAAATGGTTTTCGCGAAGTAAAGTTGGTGCGGGTTGTTTCCAAAATTCTATCAAAGGGAGAAGTAGGTATTCGGACAATAAAGCATGAATTAATTTGGTTTTCAAAGTTTGAATTTTAGAACCGAAGTGGCAGTTTTGAAGTTTTTGACGTCTCGTTGAGTGGGTGGGAGTCGCGTGCGAGCGGGCGATGCACGGATTGCGTCACGCGCTCGCAGGTAGTGGCCAGAACTGGGTCAATAGATCAGCCATCGGCCGATACCCGAAGGGTTACGGACGAGCCGCGTTCGTGTACGACGGGCGCGTCGTTCTCTACCTGAAGGGGCTTCGCGCGCGGTTCCTGTTTTAGTCGCCTTTTACGACAAGCCAAGGCGGCTGGAGACGTATTCTGAACCCCCCGTCTCCAGGGGAGATTCAATTCTATACTACACGTATGTAAGGGTACCGTAAGCGGGATGCTACGTATAGTACGTACGCAGTCGGAGAATCTGTGAAGAAGAACGGGTAGGGTCGTGGTTCGCTAAGAGTCGGCCGGCGAGGAGAAGGATCAGGCCGGCCGGTCTCGATCCACTGTCAACGGGCACGGCGAGAGGGACCGTTCATGCCCGGGATGCTGCGAGGAGCGAGCGCAGAGGATCAAAGAAGAAGCCGCGGATTCAACAACCGGAGGAGTGCCGAGACGCGAGCACAATCCGGGATTCAAGGTCGCCGCTTGGGAATCGCGCGTGCGAAAAATTAAAATTTTAATTAGATTAAAAATGTAATTTGAGATTTGGGAAGTATAATAAAGCTCAAATTATCAGAATCTGGGTGTTATCAGGAGGCTAGAATTGATGATTTGTGGTTGGAAGCCTCGTTGAAATTGTAAATGAGAATTAATATGTATCGTAACTGACTCTGAAATTGTCATGATGGTTAAATGGAAATTAGTACTAAAGGTAATTAAAAAATGGTTTTCGCGAAGTAAAGTTGGTGCGGGTTGTTTCCAAAACTCTATCAAAGGGAGAAGTAGGTATTCGGACAATAAAGCATAAATTAATTTGGTTTTCAAAGTTTGAATTTTAGAACCGGAGTGGCAGTTTTGAAGTTTTGACGTCTCGTTGAGTGGGTGGGAGTCGCGTGCGAGCGGGCGATGCACGGATTGCGTCACCCGCTCGCAGGTAGTGGCCAGAACTGGGTCAATAGATCAGCCATCGGCCGATATCCGAAGGGTTGCGGACGAGCCGCGTTCGTGTACGACGGGTACGTCGTTCTCTACCTGAAGGGGCTACGCGCGCGGTTCCTTTTTTAGTCGCCTTTTACGACAAGCCAAGGCGGCTGGAGACGTATTCTGAACCCCCCGTCTCCAGGGAAATTAAATTCTGTACTTTTGGGAGAGTCATAGCCTAGGTGTAGTGAGGTGTAATTTTGCGGGGGTGCGATGAAGGTGAAATGATGCCTCTTTTGAAGTAAAAATTGTGCGCAGGCTGAATGCGGAATCGTAGTGAATTATATTTATAATCGAGGGGGTTTCAAGATCATGAGCCTAGCTTATGCACAGGGGTTGAAAGCTTTGGAGTAAGAGCAGATGTGGGCAGTAAGGTGAGTGCGAATCCTGGGCAAAATGTAAATGTAGGGATAGTAAAGAAATAAACACATAAAATAAATGTGGGAATAGAAAGTAGGGAACGGTAAAGAACAACGAGAAATAGCTGGAAGCGAAAGGTTTTGGAGTACGGCATACGGTAAATGGTGAATGGTGAATTTGGAGTTAAGCTGTACCAGGTGTCAAGTAGGGTAGGTGCGGAAGTAGGTGGCGAGCAGTAAATGGGCGATGTGAAGGAAGGCGCAGAAGGAGGCGTCGTAGGGTAAGATCGGTACGCGTTCACCGAGGATAATAGAGGAATAGTAAAGTGGGTACAGTGGGGCAGTAAAACAGAGTAGGACAATGGCATAAACATGGAGACCTACCCGGGCGGCCAGGTGGAGACAAAGGAGGAGAAAACAATGAGAAGATAAAGAGGCCGAGATTTACCGTTTTCATGAAACGTCGTCAGCAAAAGATATATATGTAAGGGCGCGCTTGGGCGCACAGTCATGCAGGGGGGAACCCGTGCTTGGTTGCCAGAGTGTAGCGAGTGTGTAGGGGTGCCGTAAAGTGGGCTGTATCAATATAATGCAACAGGAGGGACCAAGAGATAGGGAAGATGTGGTCAAAGTTCGTACGAAATTGGTCAGCGAGGAGAAGGATCAGGCCGGCCGGTCTTGATCCACTGTCAACGGGCACGGCGAGAGGGACCGTTCATGCCCGGGATGCTGCGAGGAGCGAGCGCAGAGGATCAAAGAAGAAGCCGCGGATTCAACAACCGGAGGAGTGCCGAGACGCGAGCACAATCCGGGATTCAAGGTCGCCGCTTGGGAATCGCGCGTGCGAAAAATTAAAATTTTAATTAGATTAATAAAATGTAATTTGAGATTTGGGAAGTATAATAAAGCTTAAAATTATCAGGATCTGGAAGTTATCAGGAGGCTAGAATTGATGATTTGTGGTTGAAAACCTCGCTGAAATTATAAGTGAGAATTGATATGTATCGTAACTGACTCTGAAATTGTCATGATGATTAAATGGAAATTAGTACCAGAGGTAATTAAAAAATGGTTTTCGCGAAGTAAAGCCGGTGCGGGTTGTTTCCAAAACTCTATCAAAGGGAGAAGTAGGTAGTAAAGCATGAATTAATTTGGTTTTCAAAGTTTGAATTTTAGAACCGGAGTGGCAGTTTTGAAGTTTTGACGTCTCGTTGAGTGGGTGGGAGTCGCGTGCGAGCGGGCGATGCACGGATTGCGTCACCCGCTCGCAGGTAGTGGCCAGAACTGGGTCAATAGATCAGCCATCGGCCGATACCCGAAGGGTTGCGGACGAGCCGCGTTCGTGTACGACGGGCACGTCGTTCTCTACCTGAAGGGGCTTCGCGCGCGGTTCCTTTTTTAGTCGCCTTTTACGACAAGCCAAGGCGGCTGGAGACGTATTCTGAACCCCCCGTCTCCAGGGGAAATTCAGTTCTATACTACACGTGTGTAAGGGTACCGTAAGCGGGATGCTGCATATAATGCGTACGCAGTCAGAGAACCTAAGGGGAAGAACAAGAAGGGTCGTGATTAGCCAAGAGTTGGCCGGCGAGAAGAAGAATCAGGCCGGCCGGTCTCGATCCACTGCCAACGGGTACAGCGAGAGGGACCGTTCGAGCTTGGGATGCTGCGAGGAGCGAGCGCAGGGGATCAAAGGAGAGGCCGCGAATTCAGAAACCGGAGAAGAGCCGAGAGGCGAGCATAATATATCCGGGATTCGAGGTCGCTGATTGGAGATCGTGCGTCATGTATATGCGATTTTAATTGGATTTGATTAAATTGATGTAATGTAGAGAAATTTAAAATGTAATAAAATTCAATATTTATCAAAATCTAAAATTCAAAGCAAAACCAGAATTGGTGCCCCGTGTTTGAAGAACCACATTAAAATTATAATTGAGAATTCATACGAACCAAAACCTTGAATTCTGAATTTGCCAAGAAAATTAATTTTAAAAGTAACTAAATGCAATTTTCGCGAAAGAAAGAAAGTTGGTGCAGATTGCTTTCAGAATTAATTATCGGAGAGAGGGGTAGAGGTTCAAGAAATGTAGCATGTATAAAAATTGGGTTGTCGAAATTTGGGTTTTAGATTGGGCGCGAAAGCTAGCAGTTTTAAGCGCCTCGTTGGGCGGGTGAGAGGCGCGTACAAGCGGGTGATGAACGAATTACGTCACCCGCTCGCAGGTAGCAACCGAAACTGGGTCAATGGGTCAGCCGTCGGGCGGCGTCTAAAAGGGGGTGCGAACGAACCGTGTTCGTGTACGAAGGGTCCGATGCTGCCGATCTGTAGGGGCTTCGCGCGCGATTCCTTTTTTAGTCGCCTTTTACGACATTCAATTCTATACTTTTAAGTCGGAGCACCTAAGGGGTAGGGTAAGTAGGGCCGTGGTTCGCTGAAAGTCGGCCGGCGAAAGGAAGGATCTGGTCGACCGGCCCCGATCCACCGCCCGGCAGGCACAGCGAGAGGGACAGATCGAGCTCGCAATGCTGGAGAGAGCGAGCGCAGGGGAGGGAATCAGAAGAAGAAGCCGCGAATCAGAATCCGGAAGGGAGCAGAGACGCGAGCACAATGCGCCCGAGATTAGAGATCGTCGATTGGAAATCGTACGCTGCGAAGAATGTAATTTTAATTATATTGATGGAATCTAATTTTCGCGAAAAAAATTAAAAATTGTAGAATTAACAGGGAGCTAGAATTGGTGTCTCGA
The DNA here is from genome assembly GCF_907164935.1 of Osmia bicornis bicornis. NCBI lineage: Eukaryota > Metazoa > Arthropoda > Insecta > Hymenoptera > Megachilidae > Osmia > Osmia bicornis. Next base: position 1,003,409 of record NW_025791318.1, read on the forward strand.
AGTTGATGAATTGTATTAACATTAGAATTAAGAATTGAGAAAAGTTCAGAATTTTGAATTTTAAATTAAACGTGAGAATCGGAAATTTGGATTTAGATTAAGACAAAATTATTAGTTTAAGTTTTACCGGCCAAATTATTGGGTTGGATTGAGTCCGTAGTTTGTAATTAGCTACTTAATTTTGGGGCCAGATAGTGTAGAGGCGTGGCGTTCGATTGCCATATTTGAGAAGTGAGAATTTAAGTATTAGAGATCAGGTAGTTGGGAGATCGGAATTTAAAATTAGACATCGGTATCTGGCTTCGGAATTCCGAGCGTCAACGAACTGTCAGATGTGAGGGATTAAAGAATTGGAGTGGCCGGCGATTTATGGCGAGCCTATACCCAAGGAAAGGTTACGGAAAATGTGGTAGACGGGCAGAAGGCAAGCAGGTAAGAGCTTTGTCGATCATCAGGGGCACGCGAGCCGTCACCGTTTGACCAGGTCCCTCCGAGGCGCACCGAGCGGCATCGTAAGAGTTGAAGTAGGACGCACAGGGGAGTGGTTTTACAGCTTGAAAAATTTGTGCGCTTGTCGCCGATCAGGTCAATGCGAGTTGCCACTGTTGCCGTCGTTTGCCTAGTTTCCACGTTTTTACCAGATGTTGACTACAGAGTACCGTTGCGTTGTAAAGCTGCCGAGCTGCAGGCCTCGCAAACCTTGCAAAACATGTGTTCCCGCGGCTGATAAGTCGATGATGCTTGCTGAGTCACAAAGGCGTCACAGTAATCTTCCCTGATCAATCCGGATCCACGAATATCTCGGGGGTCCAGCTCCAAATCCCTGCCACGAATTTTTCCAGGCACCAACTGCTGCTTCATATTCGGTATCCCTTGTCAAGGATTTCAGCTTCTCGTGATTGTTCAAAAAACGCCTCCAGCCACCGTTGGCAAGCAGTGCTCACTGCCGCAGCATCCCTGAACCCGCACTCTCGCCGAATTTTGCCGCGGTTTATGAGTCAAGGTTTCGGCCAAAGCGCGCACGTCACACATAACGGCCACAAGCACAGATAATGCGGCGGAGAACACATATACACTAAGCACCGCATAAACTAGTGTAAAGTAGATATAGATATAACAGAATAAAACGCGGCGAATAGGCACTTGTAACGATGAGTCACTAGAGCACTACACACAGCAAAGCGTTAACACTGCGAGGAACGCTGATAAGCGTAGAACGGCACAGAAACAGTAAGGCTCCAGGGCTATAAAGAGCCAAGAGGAGCAACGTCAGACAAATACAAATGAGAATATGAACAAATAAGCTAAAATAAAATAGAATAAAATAAAATAAACTGAATAAACAGAATAAACAGAACAAACAGAATGCACGATCCAATACGAAGAGTATAACGGTAAGGGAGAGCGCTCGAGCGTCTCCCCACCACGACCTTCTGGCTGCGGAGCTCCCAAGACACGACCGTTCGCTACGGCAGCCCGCACGAGACTCCATCATTCAATTCTATACTACACGTATGTAAGGGTACCGTAAGCGGGATGCTACGTATAGTACGTACGCAGTCGGAGAATCTGTGGAGAAGAACGGGTAGGGTCGTGGTTCGCTACGAGTCGGCCGGCGAGGAGAAGGATCAGGCCGGCCGGTCTCGATCCACTGTCAACGGGCACGGCGAGAGGGACCGTTCATGCCCGGGATGCTGCGAGGAGCGAGCGCAGAGGATCAAAGAAGAAGCCGCGGATTCAACAACCGGAGGAGTGCCGAGACGCGAGCACAATCCGGGATTCAAGGTCGCCGCTTGGGAATCGCGCGTGCGAAAAATTAAAATTTTAATTAGATTAATAAAATGTAATTTGAGATTTGGGAAGTATAATAAAGCTCAAAATTATCAGAATCTGGAAGTTATCAGGAGGCTAGAATTGATGATTTGTGGTTGAAAACCTCGTTGAAATTATAAATGAGAATTGATATGTATCGTAACTGACTCTGAAATTGTCATGATGATTAAATGGAAATTAGTACTAAAGGTAATTAAAAATGGTTTTCGCGAAGTAGAGTTGGTGCGGGTTGTTTCCAAAATTCTATCAAAGGGAGAAGTAGGTATTCGGACAATAAAGCATAAATTAATTTGGTTTTCAAAGTTTGAATTTTAGAACCGGAGTGGCAGTTTAGAAGTTTTGACGTCTCGTTGAGTGGGTGGGAGTCGCGTGCGAGCGGGCGATGCACGGATTGCGTCACCCGCTCGCAGGTAGTGGCCAGAACTGGGTCAATAGATCAGCCATCGGCCGATATCCGAAGGGTTGCGGACGAGCCGCGTTCGAGTACGACGGGTACGTCGTTCTCTACCTGAAGGGGCTTACGCGCGCGGTTCCTTTTTTAGTCGCCTTTTACGACAAGCCAAGGCGGCTGGAGACGTATTCTGAACCCCCCGTCTCCAGGGGAAATTCAATTCTATACTACACGTATGTAAGGGTACCGTAAGCGGGATGCTACGTATAGTACGTACGCAGTCGGAGAATCTGTGGAGAAGAACGGGTAGGGTCGTGGTTCGCTAAGAGTCGGCCGGCGAGGAGAAGGATCAGGCCGGCCGATCTCGATCCACTGTCAACGGGCACGGCGAGAGGGACCGTTCATGCCCGGGATGCTGCGAGGAGCGAGCGCAGAGGATCAAAGAAGAAGCCGCGGATTCAACAACCGGAGGAGTGCCGAGACGCGAGCACAATCCGGGATTCAAGGTCGCCGCTTGGGAATCGCGCGTGCGAAAAATTAAAATTTTAATTAGATTAATAAAATGTAATAAAGCTCAAAATTATCAGAATCTGGAAGTTATCAGGAGGCTAGAATTGATGATTTGTGGTTGAAAACCTCGTTGAAATTATAAATGAGAATTGATATGTATCGTAACTGACTCTGAAATTGTCATGATGATTAAATGGAAATTAGTACTAAAGGTAATTAAAAATGGTTTTCGCGAAGTAAAGTTGGTGCGGGTTGTTTCCAAAATTCTATCAAAGGGAGAAGTAGGTATTCGGACAATAAAGCATGAATTAATTTGGTTTTCAAAGTTTGAATTTTAGAACCGGAGTGGCAGTTTTGAAGTTTTGACGTCTCGTTGAGTGGGTGGGAGTCGCGTGCGAGCGGGCGATGCACGGATTGCGTCACCCGCTCGCAGGTAGTGGCCAGAACTGGGTCAATAGATCAGCCATCGGCCGATATCCGAAGGGTTGCGGACGAGCCGCGTTCGTGTACGACGGGTACGTCGTTCTCTACCTGAAGGGGCTACGCGCGCGGTTCCTTTTTTAGTCGCCTTTTACGACAAGCCGAGGCGGCTGGAGACGTATTCTGAACCCCCCGTCTCCAGGGGAAATTCAATTCTATACTTTTTTTTTTTTTTTTAGTTTGACAGCAAGAAAATACATTTGCGTACGCGAGGGACCCGTCGGGTTAGGAGGGGTCTCGGGCAGTGTAGGACTCGAAGGTACATACCAAAACAGGTTTCCCTGAGTTGGATCGTTACAGTACCCTAATACCCACTAAAAACTTGCTCCGTATCAGCCACAGACACCTCCGGCAACCCCAAAGGGCCTTGATGGAGAGCATACTGTGTAGCCACGATGTTGCTTACCCATCGACCCCCTCGGACGACCTAAAGGCGTTCAGTCGCCCAAGAACGTCGCGAATAAACCCCATCGCACCTCCGCTCATGGCGCAGGCTCGTTTTGGCCGACGGTGATTTCATTTCGCCACAGAAGGTACAGAATGCATTAGGTGGGCACCCTGCAGCCGCTGTGCGTACACACCGCCGACAGTGTAAAATTTTCCTTGAAGAGTTGTTTCCCTAACCGTGTTTTTGCTACGCAGGAAATGGGTGGGATAGCTGAGTCGCTTGGTCATCAGAGGCCGCAACGCACATTTGGGCGAGCTAAGCCTCTCAATGGGCGAGTCTCAACCTGGAAGAGGTCACGACAACGCAGGAGAACTCGCGAAATTGCGAGACAAGGAGAACCTGAGCCGCCTGGTCACCAGCGACCGCACCACACATTTGGGTGAGCTAAGCCTCTCGATGAGCGGAATTCAGGTCGGGAATTGGTTACGCGCACTAGGAAATGCACGCATGAGAGCGAGCGAAAGGAGGGCTTGGGTTGCCTGGACACCAGCGACCGCTACGCACATTTGGGCGAGCTAAATCTCTTAATGGGCAAATACCAAGCATAGGTGGACTCGCGAATGGGCACTGCTCGCACGCAACGATGCCCTTCAAAACGCGTACCGAACCGACCTGGATCGCCTGGACATCTGCGGCCAAAACACAATTTTGGGTCGATGGACGAGTTCCAGGTTAAGGATAAACGCGTAGGGTAATTCGTCTCCGTGGGAAGCTCGTGTGAGCTCGCGGCAGGTAACGCCGGATCGCCTGGACATCAGAGGCAGCAGCACCGGGTTAAATGAGCTGTCCTCTTAATGAGCGAAATCCGATTTCAGGAATGGAAGCGTAAGGTACCGCGTGATCGGAGGAATGTCGATGCGCGAGGGTTCCGGGTCGCCTGGACGCCAGTGACAGCAGCACTCGTGAGAGTGAGCTGGACAACCCGACGGGCGAGTTCCAGATGAAGGAGAGGATGTGAAGCGTAACGCGTTAACGGGGGAGTGCTCGTGAGAGCCCGCGAGTGGGGGGTGCCCGGGTCGCTTGGACACCTTTGATCGCAACACGCATTTGGGTGAGCTAAATCTCTCGATGAGCGAATTCCGGGCGTGGAAGAGGACGCGAAAACTTTTCGAGCGAGGGGATGCTCATGCGAGAGCACGCGGTAGCACTCGGTAGGCTCGTGTCGTTTGTCGCAAGCGTTCATTCATTCATTCAACTTTTATTCGTTTGATTCTATGCTACGCGTATGTAAGGGTACCGATTCAATTCTATACTACACGTAATTCAATTCTATACTTTTTTTTTTTTTTTTTTAGTTTGACAGCAAGAAAATACATTTGCGTACGCGAGGGACCCGTCGGGTTAGGAGGGGTCTCGGGCAGTGTAGGACTCGAAGGTACATACCAAAACAGGTTTCCCTGAGTTGGATCGTTACAGTACCCTAATACCCACTAAAAACTTGCTCCGTATCAGCCACAGACACCTCCGGCAACCCCAAAGGGCCTTGATGGAGAGCATACTGTGTAGCCACGATGTTGCTTACCCATCGACCCCCTCGGACGACCTAAAGGCGTTCAGTCGCCCAAGAACGTCGCGAATAAACCCCATCGCACCTCCGCTCATGGCGCAGGCTCGTTTTGGCCGACGGTGATTTCATTTAGCCACAGAAGGTACAGAATGCATTAGGTGGGCACCCTGCAGCCGCTGTGCGTACACACCGCCGACAGTGTGAAATTTTCCTTGAAGAGTTGTTTCCCTAACCGTGTTTTTGCTACGCAGGAAATGGGTGGGATAGCTGAGTCGCTTGGTCATCAGAGGCCGCAACGCACATTTGGGCGAGCTAAGCCTCTCAATGGGCGAGTCTCAACCTGGAAGAGGTCACGACAACGCAGGAGAACTCGCGAAATTGCGAGACAAGGAGAACCTGAGCCGCCTGGTCACCAGCGACCGCACCACACATTTGGGTGAGCTAAGCCTCTCGATGAGCGGAATTCAGGTCGGGAATTGGTTACGCGCACTAGGAAATGCACGCATGAGAGCGAGCGAAAGGAGGGCTTGGGTTGCCTGGACACCAGCGACCGCTACGCACATTTGGGCGAGCTAAATCTCTTAATGGGCAAATACCAAGCATAGGTGGACTCGCGAATGGGCACTGCTCGCACGCAACGATGCCCTTCAAAACGCGTACCGAACCGACCTGGATCGCCTGGACATCTGCGGCCAAAACACAATTTTGGGTCGATGGACGAGTTCCAGGTTAAGGATAAACGCGTAGGGTAATTCGTCTCCGTGGGAAGCTCGTGTGAGCTCGCGGCAGGTAACGCCGGATCGCCTGGACATCAGAGGCAGCAGCACCGGGTTAAATGAGCTGTCCTCTTAATGAGCGAAATCCGATTTCAGGAATGGAAGCGTAAGGTACCGCGTGATCGGAGGAATGTCGATGCGCGAGGGTTCCGGGTCGCCTGGACGCCAGTGACAGCAGCACTCGTGAGAGTGAGCTGGACAACCCGACGGGCGAGTTCCAGATGAAGGAGAGGATGTGAAGCGTAACGCGTTAACGGGGGAGTGCTCGTGAGAGCCCGCGAGTGGGGGGTGCCCGGGTCGCTTGGACACCTTTGATCGCAACACGCATTTGGGTGAGCTAAATCTCTCGATGAGCGAATTCCGGGCGTGGAAGAGGACGCGAAAACTTTTCGAGCGAGGGGATGCTCATGCGAGAGCACGCGGTAGCACTCGGTAGGCTCGTGTCGTTTGTCGCAAGCGTTCATTCATTCATTCAACTTTTATTCGTTTGATTCTATGCTACGCGTATGTAAGGGTACCGATTCAATTCTATACTACACGTAATTCAATTCTATACTACACGTATGTAAGGGTACCGTAAGCGGGATGCTACGTATAGTACGTACGCAGTCGGAGAATCTGTGGAGAAGAACGGGTAGGGTCGTGGTTCGCTACGAGTCGGCCGGCGAGGAGAAGGATCAGGCCGGCCGATCTCGATCCACTGTCAACGGGCACGGCGAGAGGGACCGTTCATGCCCGGGATGCTGCGAGGAGCGAGCGCAGAGGATCAAAGAAGAAGCCGCGGATTCAACAACCGGAGGAGTGCCGAGACGCGAGCACAATCCGGGATTCAAGGTCGCCGCTTGGGAATCGCGCGTGCGAAAAATTAAAATTTTAATTAGATTAATAAAATGTAATTTGAGATTTGGGAAGTATAATAAAGCTCAAAGTTATCAGAATCTGGAAGTTATCAGGAGGCTAGAATTGATGATTTGTGGTTGAAAACCTCGTTGAAATTATAAATGAGAATTGATATGTATCGTAACTGACTCTGAAATTGTCATGATGATTAAATGGAAATTAGTACTAAAGGTAATTAAAAATGGTTTTCGCGAAGTAGAGTTGGTGCGGGTTGTTTCCAAAATTCTATCAAAGGGAGAAGTAGGTATTCGGACAATAAAGCATAAATTAATTTGGTTTTCAAAGTTTGAATTTTAGAACCGGAGTGGCAGTTTAGAAGTTTTGACGTCTCGTTGAGTGGGTGGGAGTCGCGTGCGAGCGGGCGATGCACGGATTGCGTCACCCGCTCGCAGGTAGTGGCCAGAACTGGGTCAATAGATCAGCCATCGGCCGATATCCGAAGGGTTGCGGACGAGCCGCGTTCGTGTACGACGGGTACGTCGTTCTCTACCTGAAGGGGCTACGCGCGCGGTTCCTTTTTTAGTCGCCTTTTACGACAAGCCGAGGCGGCTGGAGACGTATTCTGAACCCCCCGTCTCCAGGGGAAATTCAATTCTATACTACACGTATGTAAGGGTACCGTAAGCGGGATGCTACGTATAGTACGTACGCAGTCGGAGAATCTGTGGAGAAGAACGGGTAGGGTCGTGGTTCGCTACGAGTCGGCCGGCGAGGAGAAGGATCAGGCCGGCCGATCTCGATCCACTGTCAACGGGCACGGCGAGAGGGACCGTTCATGCCCGGGATGCTGCGAGGAGCGAGCGCAGAGGATCAAAGAAGAAGCCGCGGATTCAACAACCGGAGGAGTGCCGAGACGCGAGCACAATCCGGGATTCAAGGTCGCCGCTTGGGAATCGCGCGTGCGAAAAATTAAAATTTTAATTAGATTAATAAAATGTAATTTGAGATTTGGGAAGTATAATAAAGCTCAAAATTATCAGGATCTGGAAGTTATCAGGAGGCTAAAATTGATGATTTGTGGCTGAAAACCTCGTTGAAATTATAAATGAGAATTGATATGTATCGTAACTGACTCTGAAATTGTCATGATGATTAAATGGAAATTAGTACTAAAGGTAATTAAAAATGGTTTTCGCGAAGTAAAGTTGGTGCGGGTTGTTTCCAAAATTCTATCAAAGGGAGAAGTAGGTATTCGGACAATAAAGCATGAATTAATTTGGTTTTCAAAGTTTGAATTTTAGAACCGGAGTGGCAGTTTTGAAGTTTTGACGTCTCGTTGAGTGGGTGGGAGTCGCGTGCGAGCGGGCGATGCACGGATTGCGTCACCCGCTCGCAGGTAGTGGCCAGAACTGGGTCAATAGATCAGCCATCGGCCGATATCCGAAGGGTTGCGGACGAGCCGCGTTCGTGTACGACGGGTACGTCGTTCTCTACCTGAAGGGGCTACGCGCGCGGTTCCTTTTTTAGTCGCCTTTTACGACAAGCCGAGGCGGCTGGAGACGTATTCTGAACCCCCCGTCTCCAGGGGAAATTCAATTCTATACTACACGTATGTAAGGGTACCGTAAGCGGGATGCTACGTATAGTACGTACGCAGTCGGAGAATCTGTGGAGAAGAACGGGTAGGGTCGTGGTTCGCTACGAGTCGGCCGGCGAGGAGAAGGATCAGGCCGGCCGATCTCGATCCACTGTCAACGGGCACGGCGAGAGGGACCGTTCATGCCCGGGATGCTGCGAGGAGCGAGCGCAGAGGATCAAAGAAGAAGCCGCGGATTCAACAACCGGAGGAGTGCCGAGACGCGAGCACAATCCGGGATTCAAGGTCGCCGCTTGGGAATCGCGCGTGCGAAAAAATTAAAATTTTAATTAGATTAATAAAATGTAATTTGAGATTTGGGAAGTATAATAAAGCTCAAAATTATCAGAATCTGGAAGTTATCAGGAGGCTAGAATTGATGATTTGTGGTTGAAAACCTCGTTGAAATTATAAATGAGAATTGATATATATCGTAACTGACTCTGAAATTGTCATGATGATTAAATGGAAATTAGTACTAAAGGTAATTAAAAAATGGTTTTCGCGAAGTAGAGTTGGTGCGGGTTGTTTCCAAAATTCTATCAAAGGGAGAAGTAGGTATTCGGACAATAAAGCATAAATTAATTTGGTTTTCAAAGTTTGAATTTTAGAACCGGAGTGGCAGTTTAGAAGTTTTGACGTCTCGTTGAGTGGGTGGGAGTCGCGTGCGAGCGGGCGATGCACGGATTGCGTCACCCGCTCGCAGGTAGTGGCCAGAACTGGGTCAATAGATCAGCCATCGGCCGATATCCGAAGGGTTGCGGACGAGCCGCGTTCGTGTACGACGGGTACGTCGTTCTCTACCTGAAGGGGCTACGCGCGCGGTTCCTTTTTTAGTCGCCTTTTACGACAAGCCGAGGCGGCTGGAGACGTATTCTGAACCCCCCGTCTCCAGGGAAAATTCAATTCTATACTACACGTATGTAAGGGTACCGTAAGCGGGATGCTACGTATAGTACGTACGCAGTCGGAGAATCTGTGGAGAAGAACGGGTAGGGTCGTGGTTCGCTACGAGTCGGCCGGCGAGGAGAAGGATCAGGCCGGCCGATCTCGATCCACTGTCAACGGGCACGGCGAGAGGGACCGTTCATGCCCGGGATGCTGCGAGGAGCGAGCGCAGAGGATCAAAGAAGAAGCCGCGGATTCAACAACCGGAGGAGAGCCGAGACGCGAGCACAATCCGGGATTCAAGGTCGCCGCTTGGGAATCGCGCGTGCGAAAAATTAAAATTTTAATTAGATTAATAAAATGTAATTTGAGATTTGGGAAGTATAATAAAGCTCAAAATTATCAGAATCTGGAAGTTATCAGGAGGCTAGAATTGATGATTTGTGGTTGAAAACCTCGTTGAAATTATAAATGAGAATTGATATGTATCGTAACTGACTCTGAAATTGTCATGATGATTAAATGGAAATTAGTACTAAAGGTAATTAAAAAATGGTTTTCGCGAAGTAGAGTTGGTGCGGGTTGTTTCCAAAATTCTATCAAAGGGAGAAGTAGGTATTCGGACAATAAAGCATAAATTAATTTGGTTTTCAAAGTTTGAATTTTAGAACCGGAGTGGCAGTTTTGAAGTTTTGACGTCTCGTTGAGTGGGTGGGAGTCGCGTGCGAGCGGGCGATGCACGGATTGCGTCACCCGCTCGCAGGTAGTGGCCAGAACTGGGTCAATAGATCAGCCATCGGCCGATATCCGAAGGGTTGCGGACGAGCCGCGTTCGTGTACGACGGGTACGTCGTTCTCTACCTGAAGGGGCTACGCGCGCGGTTCCTTTTTTAGTCGCCTTTTACGACAAGCCGAGGCGGCTGGAGACGTATTCTGAACCCCCCGTCTCCAGGGGAAATTCAATTCTATACTACACGTATGTAAGGGTACCGTAAGCGGGATGCTACGTATAGTACGTACGCAGTCGGAGAATCTGTGGAGAAGAACGGGTAGGGTCGTGGTTCGCTACGAGTCGGCCGGCGAGGAGAAGGATCAGGCCGGCCGATCTCGATCCACTGTCAACGGGCACGGCGAGAGGGACCGTTCATGCCCGGGATGCTGCGAGGAGCGAGCGCAGAGGATCAAAGAAGAAGCCGCGGATTCAACAACCGGAGGAGTGCCGAGACGCGAGCACAATCCGGGATTCAAGGTCGCCGCTTGGGAATCGCGCGTGCGAAAAATTAAAATTTTAATTAGATTAATAAAATGTAATTTGAGATTTGGGAAGTATAATAAAGCTCAAAATTATCAGAATCTGGAAGTTATCAGGAGGCTAGAATTGATGATTTGTGGTTGAAAACCTCGTTGAAATTATAAATGAGAATTGATATGTATCGTAACTGACTCTGAAATTGTCATGATGATTAAATGGAAATTAGTACTAAAGGTAATTAAAAAATGGTTTTCGCGAAGTAGAGTTGGTGCGGGTTGTTTCCAAAATTCTATCAAAGGGAGAAGTAGGTATTCGGACAATAAAGCATAAATTAATTTGGTTTTCAAAGTTTGAATTTTAGAACCGGAGTGGCAGTTTAGAAGTTTTGACGTCTCGTTGAGTGGGTGGGAGTCGCGTGCGAGCGGGCGATGCACGGATTGCGTCACCCGCTCGCAGGTAGTGGCCAGAACTGGGTCAATAGATCAGCCATTGGCCGATATCCGAAGGGTTGCGGACGAGCCGCGTTCGTGTACGACGGGTACGTCGTTCTCTACCTGAAGGGGCTACGCGCGCGGTTCCTTTTTTAGTCGCCTTTTACGACAAGCCGAGGCGGCTGGAGACGTATTCTGAACCCCCCGTCTCCAGGGGAAATTCAATTCTATACTACACGTATGTAAGGGTACCGTAAGCGGGATGCTACGTATAGTACGTACGCAGTCGGAGAATCTGTGGAGAAGAACGGGTAGGGTCGTGGTTCGCTACGAGTCGGCCGGCGAGGAGAAGGATCAGGCCGGCCGATCTCGATCCACTGTCAACGGGCACGGCGAGAGGGACCGTTCATGCCCGGGATGCTGCGAGGAGCGAGCGCAGAGGATCAAAGAAGAAGCCGCGGATTCAACAACCGGAGGAGTGCCGAGACGCGAGCACAATCCGAGATTCAAGGTCGCCGCTTGGGAATCGCGCGTGCGAAAAATTAAAATTTTAATTAGATTAATAAAATGTAATTTGAGATTTGGGAAGTATAATAAAGCTCAAAGTTATCAGAATCTGGAAGTTATCAGGAGGCTAGAATTGATGATTTGTGGTTGAAAACCTCGTTGAAATTATAAATGAGAATTGATATATATCGTAACTGACTCTGAAATTGTCATGATGATTAAATGGAAATTAGTACTAAAGGTAATTAAAAAATGGTTTTCGCGAAGTAGAGTTGGTGCGGGTTGTTTCCAAAATTCTATCAAAGGGAGAAGTAGGTATTCGGACAATAAAGCATAAATTAATTTGGTTTTCAAAGTTTGAATTTTAGAACCGGAGTGGCAGTTTAGAAGTTTTGACGTCTCGTTGAGTGGGTGGGAGTCGCGTGCGAGCGGGCGATGCACGGATTGCGTCACCCGCTCGCAGGTAGTGGCCAGAACTGGGTCAATAGATCAGCCATCGGCCGATATCCGAAGGGTTGCGGACGAGCCGCGTTCGTGTACGACGGGTACGTCGTTCTCTACCTGAAGGGGCTACGCGCGCGGTTCCTTTTTTAGTCGCCTTTTACGACAAGCCGAGGCGGCTGGAGACGTATTCTGAACCCCCCGTCTCCAGGGGAAATTCAATTCTATACTTTTTTTTTTTTTTTAGTTTGACAGCAAGAAAATACATTTGCGTACGCGAGGGACCCGTCGGGTTAGGAGGGGTCTCGGGCAGTGTAGGACTCGAAGGTACATACCAAAACAGGTTTCCCTGAGTTGGATCGTTACAGTACCCTAATACCCACTAAAAACTTGCTCCGTATCAGCCACAGACACCTCCGGCAACCCCAAAGGGCCTTGATGGAGAGCATACTGTGTAGCCACGATGTTGCTTACCCATCGACCCCCTCGGACGACCTAAAGGCGTTCAGCCGCCCAAGAACGTCGCGAATAAACCCCATCGCACCTCCGCTCATGGCGCAGGCTCGTTTTGGCCGACGGTGATTTCATTTAGCCACAGAAGGTACAGAATGCATTAGGTGGGCACCCTGCAGCCGCTGTGCGTACACACCGCCGACAGTGTGAAATTTTCCTTGAAGAGTTGTTTCCCTAACCGTGTTTTTGCTACGCAGGAAATGGGTGGGATAGCTGAGTCGCTTGGTCATCAGAGGCCGCAACGCACATTTGGGCGAGCTAAGCCTCTCAATGGGCGAGTCTCAACCTGGAAGAGGTCACGACAACGCAGGAGAACTCGCGAAATTGCGAGACAAGGAGAACCTGAGCCGCCTGGTCACCAGCGACCGCACCACACATTTGGGTGAGCTAAGCCTCTCGATGAGCGGAATTCAGGTCGGGAATTGGTTACGCGCACTAGGAAATGCACGCATGAGAGCGAGCGAAAGGAGGGCTTGGGTTGCCTGGACACCAGCGACCGCTACGCACATTTGGGCGAGCTAAGTCTCTTAATGGGCAAATACCAAGCATAGGTGGACTCGCGAATGGGCACTGCTCGCACGCAACGATGCCCTTCAAAACGCGTACCGAACCGACCTGGATCGCCTGGACATCTGCGGCCAAAACACAATTTTGGGTCGATGGACGAGTTCCAGGTTAAGGATAAACGCGTAGGGTAATTCGTCTCCGTGGGAAGCTCGTGTGAGCTCGCGGCAGGTAACGCCGGATCGCCTGGACATCAGAGGCAGCAGCACCGGGTTAAATGAGCTGTCCTCTTAATGAGCGAAATCCGATTTCAGGAATGGAAGCGTAAGGTACCGCGTGATCGGAGGAATGTCGATGCGCGAGGGTTCCGGGTCGCCTGGACGCCAGTGACAGCAGCACTCGTGAGAGTGAGCTGGACAACCCGACGGGCGAGTTCCAGATGAAGGAGAGGATGTGAAGCGTAACGCGTTAACGGGGGAGTGCTCGTGAGAGCCCGCGAGTGGGGGGTGCCCGGGTCGCTTGGACACCTTTGATCGCAACACGCATTTGGGTGAGCTAAATCTCTCGATGAGCGAATTCCGGGCGTGGAAGAGGACGCGAAAACTTTTCGAGCGAGGGGATGCTCATGCGAGAGCACGCGGTAGCACTCGGTAGGCTCGTGTCGTTTGTCGCAAGCGTTCATTCATTCATTCAACTTCTATTCGTTTGATTCTATGCTACGCGTATGTAAGGGTACCGATTCAATTCTATACTACACGTAATTCAATTCTATACTACACGTATGTAAGGGTACCGTAAGCGGGATGCTACGTATAGTACGTACGCAGTCGGAGAATCTGTGGAGAAGAACGGGTAGGGTCGTGGTTCGCTAAGAGTCGGCCGGCGAGGAGAAGGATCAGGCCGGCCGGTCTCGATCCACTGTCAACGGGCACGGCGAGAGGGACCGTTCATGCCCGGGATGCTGCGAGGAGCGAGCGCAGAGGATCAAAGGAGAGGCCGCGAATTCAGAAACCGGAGAAGAGCCGAGAGGCGAGCATAATATATCCGGGATTCGAGGTCGCTGATTGGAGATCGTGCGTCATGTATATGCGATTTTAATTGGATTTGATTAAATTGATGTAATGTAGAGAAATTTAAAATGTAATAAAATTCAATATTTATCAAAATCTAAAATTCAAAGCAAAACCAGAATTGGTGCTCCGTGTTTGAAGAACCACATTAAAATTATAATTGAGAATTCATACGAACCAAAACCTTGAACTCTGAATTTGCCAAGAAAATTAATTTTAAAAGTAACTAAATGCAATTTTCGCGAAACAAAGAAAGTTGGTGCAGATTGCTTTCAGAATTAATTATCGGAGAGAGGGGTAGAGGTTCGAGAAATGTAGCATGTATAAAAATTGGGTTGTCGAAATTTGGGTTTTAGATTGGGCGCGAAAGCTAGCAGTTTTAAGCGCCTCGTTGGGCGGGTGAGAGGCGCGTACAAGCGGGTGATGAACGAATTACGTCACCCGCTCGCAGGTAGCGACCGAACTGGGTCAATGGGTCAGCCGTCGGTCGGCGTCTAAAGGGGGTGCGAACGAACCGTGTTCGTGTACGAAGGGTCCGATGCTGCCGATCTGTAGGGGCTTCGCGCGCGATTCCTTTTTTAGTCGCCTTTTACGACATTCAATTCTATACTTTTAAGTCGGAGCACCTAAGGGGTAGGGTAAGTAGGGTCGTGGTTCGCTGAGAGTCGGCCGGCGAAAGGAAGGATCTGGTCGACCGGCCCCGATCCACCGCCCGGCAGGCACAGCGAGAGGGACAGATCGAGCTCGCGATGCTGGAGAGAGCGAGCGCAGGGGAGGGAATCAGAAGAAGAAGCCGCGAATCAGAATCCGGAAGGGAGCAGAGACGCGAGCACAATGCGCCCGAGATTAGAGATCGTCGATTGGAAATCGTACGCTGCGAAGAATGTAATTTTAATTATATTGATGGAATGTAATTTTCGCGAAAAAAAATTAAAAATTGTAGAATTAACAGGGAGCTAGAATTGGTGTTTCGAAGTTGATGAATTGTATTAACATTAGAATTAAGAATTGAGAAAAGTTCAGAATTTTGAATTTTAAATTAAACGTGAGAATCGGAAATTTGGATTTAGATTAAGACAAAATTATTAGTTTAAGTTTTACCGGCCAAATTATTGGGTTGGATTGAGTCCGTAGTTTGTAATTAGCTACTTAATTTTGGGGCCAGATAGTGTAGAGGCGTGGCGTTCGATTGCCATATTTGAGAAGTGAGAATTTAAGTATTAGAGATCAGGTAGTTGGGAGATCGGAATTTAAAATTAGACATCGGTATCTGGCTTCGGAATTCCGAGCGTCAACGAACTGTCAGATGTGAGGGATTAAAGAATTGGAGTGGCCGGCGATTTATGGCGAGCCTATACCCAAGGAAAGGTTACGGAAAATGTGGTAGACGGGCAGAAGGCAAGCAGGTAAGAGCTTTGTCGATCATCAGGGGCACGCGAGCCGTCACCGTTTGACCGGGTCCCTCCGAGGTGCACCGAGCGGCATCGTAAGAGTTGAAGTAGGACGCACAGGGGAGTGGTTTTACAGCTTGAAAAATTTGTGCGCTTGTCGCCGATCAGGTAAATGCGAGTTGCCACTGTTGCCGTCGTTTGCCTAGTTTCCACGTTTTTACCAGATGTTGACTACAGAGTACCGTTGCGTTGTAAAGCTGCCGAGCTGCAGGCCTCGCAAACCTTGCAAAACATGTGTTCCCGCGGCTGATAAGTCGATGATGCTTGCTGAGTCACAAAGGCGTCACAGTAATCTTCCCTGATCAATCCAGATCCACGAATATCTCGGGGGTCCAGCTCCAAATCCCTGCCACGAATTTTTCCAGGCACCAACTGCTGCTTCATATTCGGTATCCCTTGTCAAGGATTTCAGCTTCTCGTGATTGTTCAAAAAACGCCTCCAGCCACCGTTGGCAAGCAGTGCTCACTGCCGCAGCATCCCTGAACCCGCACTCTCGCCGAATTTTGCCGCGGTTTATGAGTCAAGGTTTCGGCCAAAGCGCGCACGTCACACATAACGGCCACAAGCACAGATAATGTGGCGGAGAACACATATACACTAAGCACCGCATAAACTAGTGTAAAGTAGATATAGATATAACAGAATAAAACGCGGCGAATAGGCACTTGTAACGATGAGTCACTAGAGCACGACACACAGCAAAGCGTTAACACTGCGAGGAACGTTGATAAGCGTAGAACGGCACAGAAACAGTAAGGCTCCAGGGCTATAAAGAGCCAAGAGGAGCAACGTCAGACAAATACAAATGAGAATATGAACAAATAAGCTAAAATAAAATAGAATAAAATAAAATAAACTGAATAAACAGAATAAACAGAACAAACAGAATGCACGATCCAATACGAAGAGTATAACGGTAAGGGAGAGCGCTCGAGCGTCTCCCCACCACGACCTTCTGGCTGCGGAGCTCCCAAGACACGACCGTTCGCTACGGCAGCCCGCACGAGACTATTCAATTCTATACTACACGTATGTAAGGGTACCGTAAGCGGGATGCTACGTATAGTACGTACGCAGTCGGAGAATCTGTGAAGAAGAACGGGTAGGGTCGTGGTTCGCTAAGAGTCGGCCGGCGAGGAGAAGGATCAGGCCGGCCGGTCTCGATCCACTGTCAACGGGCACGGCGAGAGGGACCGTTCATGCCCGGGATGCTGCGAGGAGCGAGCGCAGAGGATCAAAGAAGAAGCCGCGGATTCAACAACCGGAGGAGTGCCGAGACGCGAGCACAATCCGGGATTCAAGGTCGCCGCTTGGGAATCGCGCGTGCGAAAAATTAAAATTTTAATTAGATTAATAAAATGTAATTTGAGATTTGGGAGGTATAATAAAGCTCAAATTATCAGAATCTGGAGTTATCAGGAGGCTAGAATTGATGATTTGTGGTTGAAAGCCTCGTTGAAATTATAAATGGGAATTTAATATGTATCGTAACTGACTCTGAAATTGTCATGATGATTAAATGGAAATTAGTACTAAAGGTAATTTAAAATGGTTTTCGCGAAGTAAAGTTGGTGCGGGTTGTTTCCAAAATTCTATCAAAGGGAGAAGTAGGTATTCGGACAATAAAGCATAAATTAATTTGGTTTTCAAAGTTTGAATTTTAGAACCGGAGTGGCAGTTTTGAAGTTTTGACGTCTCGTTGAGTGGGTGGGAGTCGCGTGCGAGCGGGCGATGCACGGATTGCGTCACCCGCTCGCAGGTAGTGGCCAGAACTGGGTCAATAGATCAGCCATCGGCCGATATCCGAAGGGTTGCGGACGAGCCGCGTTCGTGTACGACGGGTACGTCGTTCTCTACCTGAAGGGGCTACGCGCGCGGTTCCTTTTTTAGTCGCCTTTTACGACAAGCCAAGGCGGCTGGAGACGTATTCTGAACCCCCCGTCTCCAGGGGAAATTCAATTCTATACTTTTTTTTTTTTTTTAGTTTGACAGCAAGAAAATACATTTGCGTACGCGAGGGACCCGTCGGGTTAGGAGGGGTCTCGGGCAGTGTAGGACTCGAAGGTACATACCAAAACAGGTTTCCCTGAGTTGGATCGTTACAGTACCCTAATACCCACTAAAAACTTGCTCCGTATCAGCCACAGACACCTCCGGCAACCCCAAAGGGCCTTGATGGAGAGCATACTGTGTAGCCACGATGTTGCTTACCCATCGACCCCCTCGGACGACCTAAAGGCGTTCAGTCGCCCAAGAACGTCGCGAATAAACCCCATCGCACCTCCGCTCATGGCGCAGGCTCGTTTTGGCCGACGGTGATTTCATTTAGCCACAGAAGGTACAGAATGCATTAGGTGGGCACCCTGCAGCCGCTGTGCGTACACACCGCCGACAGTGTGAAATTTTCCTTGAAGAGTTGTTTCCCTAACCGTGTTTTTGCTACGCAGGAAATGGGTGGGATAGCTGAGTCGCTTGGTCATCAGAGGCCGCAACGCACATTTGGGCGAGCTAAGCCTCTCAATGGGCGAGTCTCAGCCTGGAAGAGGTCACGACAACGCAGGAGAACTCGCGAAATTGCGAGACAAGGAGAACCTGAGCCGCCTGGTCACCAGCGACCGCACCACACATTTGGGTGAGCTAAGCCTCTCGATGAGCGGAATTCAGGTCGGGAATTGGTTACGCGCACTAGGAAATGCACGCATGAGAGCGAGCGAAAGGGAGGCTTGGGTTGCCTGGACACCAGCGACCGCTACGCACATTTGGGCGAGCTAAGTCTCTTAATGGGCAAATACCAAGCATAGGTGGACTCGCGAAAGGGCACTGCTCGCACGCAACGATGCCCTTCAAAACGCGTACCGAACCGACCTGGATCGCCTGGACATCTGCGGCCAAAACACAATTTTGGGTCGATGGACGAGTTCCAGGTTAAGGATAAACGCGTAGGGTGATTCGTCTCCGTGGGAAGCTCGTGTGAGCTCGCGGCAGGTAACGCCGGATCGCCTGGACATCAGAGGCAGCAGCACCGGGTTAAGTGAGCTGTCCTCTTAATGAGCGAAATCCGATTTCAGGAATGGAAGCGTAAGGTACCGCGTGATCGGAGGAATGTCGATGCGCGAGGGTTCCGGGTCGCCTGGACGCCAGTGACAGCAGCACTCGTGAGAGTGAGCTGGACCACCCGACGGGCGAGTTCCAGATGAAGGAGGGGATGTGAAGCGTAACGCGTTAACGGGGGAGTGCTCGTGAGAGCCCGCGGATGGGGGGTGCCCGGGTCGCTTGGACACCTTTGATCGCAACACGCATTTGGGTGAGCTAAATCTCTCGATGAGCGAATTCCGGGCGTGGAAGAGGACGCGAAAACTTTTCGAGCGAGGGGATGCTCATGCGAGAGCACGCGGTAGCACTCGGTAGGCTCGTGTCGTTTGTCGCAAGCGTTCATTCATTCATTCAACTTTTATTCGTTTGATTCTATGCTACGCGTATGTAAGGGTACCGATTCAATTCTATACTACACGTAATTCAATTCTATACTACACGTATGTAAGGGTACCGTAAGCGGGATGCTACGTATAGTACGTACGCAGTCGGAGAATCTGTGGAGAAGAACGGGTAGGGTCGTGGTTCGCTACGAGTCGGCCGGCGAGGAGAAGGATCAGGCCGGCCGGTCTCGATCCACTGTCAACGGGCACGGCGAGAGGGACCGTTCATGCCCGGGATGCTGCGAGGAGCGAGCGCAGAGGATCAAAGAAGAAGCCGCGGATTCAACAACCGGAGGAGTGCCGAGACGCGAGCACAATCCGGGATTCAAGGTCGCCGCTTGGGAATCGCGCGTGCGAAAAAATTAAAATTTTAATTAGATTAATAAAATGTAATTTGAGATTTGGGAAGTATAATAAAGCTCAAAATTATCAGAATCTGGGGTGTTATCAGGAGGCTAGAATTGATGATTTGTGGTTGAAAGCCTTGTTGAAATTGTAAATGAGAATTAATATGTATCGTAACTGACTCTGAAATTGTCATGATGATTAAATGGAAATTAGTACTAAAGGTAATTTAAAATGGTTTTCGCGAAGTAAAGTTGGTGCGGGTTGTTTCCAAAATTCTATCAAAGGGAGAAGTAGGTATTCGGACAATAAAGCATAAATTAATTTGGTTTTCAAAGTTTGAATTTTAGAACCGGAGTGGCAGTTTTGAAGTTTTGACGTCTCGTTGAGTGGGTGGGAGTCGCGTGCGAGCGGGCGATGCACGGATTGCGTCATCCGCTCGCAGGTAGTGGCCAGAACTGGGTCAATAGATCAGCCATCGGCCGATATCCGAAGGGTTGCGGACGAGCCGCGTTCGTGTACGACGGGTACGTCGTTCTCTACCTGAAGGGGCTACGCGCGCGGTTCCTTTTTTAGTCGCCTTTTACGACAAGCCAAGGCGGCTGGAGACGTATTCTGAACCCCCCGTCTCCAGGGAAATTAAATTCTGTACTTTTGGGAGAGTCATAGCCTAGGTGTAGTGAGGTGTAATTTTGCGGGGGTGCGATGAAGGTGAAATGATGCCTCTTTTGAAGTAAAAATTGTGCGCAGGCTGAATGCGGAATCGTAGTGAATTATATTTATAATCGAGGGGGTTTCAAGATCATGAGCCTAGCTTATGCACAGGGGTTGAAAGCTTTGGAGTAAGAGCAGATGTGGGCAGTAAGGTGAGTGCGAATCCTGGGCAAAATGTAAATGTAGGGATAGTAAAGAAATAAAAACATAAAATAAATGTGGGAATAGAAAGTAGGGAACGGTAAAGAACAACGAGAAATAGCTGGAAGCGAAAGGTTTTGGAGTACGGCATACGGTAAATGGTGAATGGTGAATTTGGAGTTAAGCTGTACCAGGTGTCAAGTAGGGTAGGTGCGGAAGTAGGTGGCGAGCAGTAAATGGGCGATGTGAAGGAAGGCGCAGAAGGAGGCGTCGTAGGGTAAGATCGGTACGCGTTCACCGAGTATAATAGAGGAATAGTAAAGTGGGTACAGTGGGGCAGTAAAACAGAGTAGGACAATGGCATAAACATGGAGACCTACCCGGGCGGCCAGGTGGAGACAAAGGAGGAGAAAACAATGAGAAGATAAAGAGGCCGAGATTTACCGTTTTCATGAAACGTCGTCAGCAAAAGATATATATGTAAGGGCGCGCTTGGGCGCACAGTCATGCAGGGGGGAACCCGTGCTTGGTTGCCAGAGTGTAGCGAGTGTGTAGGGGTGCCGTAAAGTGGGCTGCATCAATATCATGCAACAGGAGGGACCAAGAGATAGGGAAGATGTGGTCAAAGTTCGTACGAAATTGGTCAGCGAGGAGAAGGATCAGGCCGGCCGGTCTTGATCCACTGTCAACGGGCACGGCGAGAGGGACCGTTCATGCCCGGGATGCTGCGAGGAGCGAGCGCAGAGGATCAAAGAAGAAGCCGCGGATTCAACAACCGGAGGAGTGCCGAGACGCGAGCACAATCCGGGATTCAAGGTCGCCGCTTGGGAATCGCGCGTGCGAAAAATTAAAATTTTAATTAGATTAATAAAATGTAATTTGAGATTTGGGAAGTATAATAAAGCTTAAAATTATCAGGATCTGGAAGTTATCAGGAGGCTAGAATTGATGATTTGTGGTTGAAAACCTCGTTGAAATTATAAATGAGAATTGATATGTATCGTAACTGACTCTGAAATTGTCATGATGATTAAATGGAAATTAGTACTAAAGGTAATTAAAAAATGGTTTTCGCGAAGTAAAGTTGGTGCGGGTTGTTTCCAAAATTCTATCAAAGGGAGAAGTAGGTATTCGGACAATAAAGCGTGAATTAATTTGGTTTTCAAAATTTAAATTTTAGAACCGGCGTGGTAGTTGTGGAGTTTTAACGTCTCGTTGTGTGGGTGGGGGTCGCGTGCGAACGGGCGATGCACGGATTGCGTCACCCGCTCGCAGGTAGTGGCCAGAACTGGGTCAATAGATCAGCCATTGACCGATATCCAAAGGGTCGCGGACGAGCCGCGTTCGTGTACGACGGGCACGTCGTTCTCTACCTGTAGGGGCTTCGCGCGCGGTTCCTTTTTTAGTCGCCTTTTACGACAAGCCAAGGCGGCTGGAGACGTATTCTGAACCCCCCGTCTCCAGGGGAAATTCAGTTCTATACTACACGTGTGTAAGGGTACCGTAAGCGGGATGCTGCATATAATGCGTACGCAGTCAGAGAACCTAAGGGGAAGAACAAGAAGGGTCGTGATTAGCCAAGAGTTGGCCGGCGAGAAGAAGAATCAGGCCGGCCGGTCTCGATCCACTGCCAACGGGTACAGCGAGAGGGACCGTTCGAGCTTGGGATGCTGCGAGGAGCGAGCGCAGGGGATCAAAGGAGAGGCCGCGAATTCAGAAACCGGAGAAGAGCCGAGAGGCGAGCATAATATATCCGGGATTCGAGGTCGCTGATTGGAGATCGTGCGTCATGTATATGCGATTTTAATTGGATTTGATTAAATTGATGTAATGTAGAGAAATTTAAAATGTAATAAAATTCAATATTTATCAAAATCTAAAATTCAAAGCAAAACCAGAATTGGTGCTCCGTGTTTGAAGAACCACATTAAAATTATAATTGAGAATTCATACGAACCAAAACCTTGAATTCTGAATTTGCCAAGAAAATTAATTTTAAAAGTAACTAAATGCAATTTTCGCGAAAGAAAGAAAGTTGGTGCAGATTGCTTTCAGAATTAATTATCGGAGAGAGGGGTAGAGGTTCAAGAAATGTAGCATGTATAAAAATTGGGTTGTCGAAATTTGGGTTTTAGATTGGGCGCGAAAGCTAGCAGTTTTAAGCGCCTCGTTGGGCGGGTGAGAGGCGCGTACAAGCGGGTGATGAACGAATTACGTCACCCGCTCGCAGGTAGCGACCGAAACTGGGTCAATGGGTCAGCCGTCGGGCGGCGTCTAAAAGGGGGTGCGAACGAACCGTGTTCGTGTACGAAGGGTCCGATGCTGCCGATCTGTAGGGGCTTCGCGCGCGATTCCTTTTTTAGTCGCCTTTTACGACATTCAATTCTATACTTTTAAGTCGGAGCACCTAAGGGGTAGGGTAAGTAGGGTCGTGGTTCGCTGAGAGTCGGCCGGCGAAAGGAAGGATCTGGTCGACCGGCCCCGATCCACCGCCCGGCAGGCACAGCGAGAGGGACAGATCGAGCTCGCGATGCTGGAGAGAGCGAGCGCAGGGGAGGGAATCAGAAGAAGAAGCCGCGAATCAGAATCCGGAAGGGAGCAGAGACGCGAGCACAATGCGCCCGAGATTAGAGATCGTCGATTGGAAATCGTACGCTGCGAAGAATGTAATTTTAATTATATTGATGGAATGTAATTTTCGCGAAAAAAAATTAAAAATTGTAGAATTAACAGGGAGCTAGAATTGGTGTTTCGAAGTTGATGAATTGTATTAACATTAGAATTAAGAATTGAGAAAAGTTCAGAATTTTGAATTTTAAATTAAACGTGAGAATCGGAAATTTGGATTTAGATTAAGACAAAATTATTAGTTTAAGTTTTACCGGCCAAATTATTGGGTTGGATTGAGTCCGTAGTTTGTAATTAGCTACTTAATTTTGGGGCCAGATAGTGTAGAGGCGTGGCGTTCGATTGCCATATTTGAGAAGTGAGAATTTAAGTATTAGAGATCAGGTAGTTGGGAGATCGGAATTTAAAATTAGACATCGGTATCTGGCTTCGGAATTCCGAGCGTCAACGAACTGTCAGATGTGAGGGATTAAAGAATTGGAGTGGCCGGCGATTTATGGCGAGCCTATACCCAAGGAAAGGTTACGGAAAATGTGGTAGACGGGCAGAAGGCAAGCAGGTAAGAGCTTTGTCGATCATCAGGGGCACGCGAGCCGTCACCGTTTGACCGGGTCCCTCCGAGGTGCACCGAGCGGCATCGTAAGAGTTGAAGTAGGACGCACAGGGGAGTGGTTTTACAGCTTGAAAAATTTGTGCGCTTGTCGCCGATCAGGTAAATGCGAGTTGCCACTGTTGCCGTCGTTTGCCTAGTTTCCACGTTTTTACCAGATGTTGACTACAGAGTACCGTTGCGTTGTAAAGCTGCCGAGCTGCAGGCCTCGCAAACCTTGCAAAACATGTGTTCCCGCGGCTGATAAGTCGATGATGCTTGCTGAGTCACAAAGGCGTCACAGTAATCTTCCCTGATCAATCCAGATCCACGAATATCTCGGGGGTCCAGCTCCAAATCCCTGCCACGAATTTTTCCAGGCACCAACTGCTGCTTCATATTCGGTATCCCTTGTCAAGGATTTCAGCTTCTCGTGATTGTTCAAAAAACGCCTCCAGCCACCGTTGGCAAGCAGTGCTCACTGCCGCAGCATCCCTGAACCCGCACTCTCGCCGAATTTTGCCGCGGTTTATGGGTCAAGGCTTCGGCCAAAGCGCGCACGTCACACATAACGGCCACAAGCACAGATAATGCGGCGGAGAACACATATACACTAAGCACCGCATAAACTAGTGTAAAGTAGATATAGATATAACAGAATAAAACGCGGCGAATAGGCACTTGTAACGATGAGTCACTAGAGCACGACACACAGCAAAGCGTTAACACTGCGAGGAACGCTGATAAGCGTAGAACGGCACAGAAACAGTAAGGCTCCAGGGCTATAAAGAGCCAAGAGGAGCAACGTCAGACAAATACAAATGAGAATATGAACAAATAAGCTAAAATAAAATAGAATAAAATAAAATAAACTGAATAAACAGAATAAACAGAACAAACAGAATGCACGATCCAATACGAAGAGTATAACGGTAAGGGAGAGCGCTCGAGCGTCTCCCCACCACGACCTTCTGGCTGCGGAGCTCCCAAGACACGACCGTTCGCTACGGCAGCCCGCACGAGACTCTATTCAATTCTATACTACACGTATGTAAGGGTACCGTAAGCGGGATGCTACGTATAGTACGTACGCAGTCGGAGAATCTGTCATTCAATTCTATACTACACGTATGTAGGGGTACCGTAAGCGGGATGCTGCGTATAGTACGTACGCAGTCGGAGAATCTGTGGAGAAGAGCGGGTAGGGTCGTGGTTCGCTAAGAGTCGGCCGGCGAGGAGAAGGATCAGGCCGGCCGGTCTCGATCCGCTGTCAACGGGCACGGCGAGAGGGACCGTTCATGCCCGGGATGCTGCGAGGAGCGAGCGCAGAGGATCAAAGAAGAAGCCGCGGATTCAACAACCGGAGGAGTGCCGAGACGCGAACACAATCCGGGATTCAAGGTCGCCGCTTGGGAATCGCGCGTGCGAAAAATTAAAATTTTAATTAGATTAATAAAATGTAATTTGAGATTTGGGAAGTATAATAAAGCTCAAAATTATCAGAATCTGGAAACCATCAGGAGGCTAGAATTGATGATTTGTGGTTGAAAACCTCGCTGAAATTATAAGTGAGAATTGATATGTATCGTAACTGACTCTGAAATTGTCATGATGATTAAATGGAAATTAGTACCAAAGGTAATTAAAAAATGGTTTTCGCGAAGTAAAGCCGGTGCGGGTTGTTTCCAAAACTCTATCAAAGGGAGAAGTAGGTAGTAAAGCATGAATTAATTTGGTTTTCAAAGTTTGAATTTTAGAACCGGAGTGGCAGTTTGAAGTTTTGACGTCTCGTTGAGTGGGTGGGAGTCGCGTGCGAGCGGGCGATGCACGGATTGCGTCACCCGCTCGCAGGTAGTGGCCAGAACTGGGTCAATAGATCAGCCATTGGCCGATATCCAAAGGGTTGCGGACGAGCCGCGTTCGCGTACGACGGGCACGTCGTTCTCTACCTGAAGGGGCTTCGCGCGCGGTTCCTTTTTTAGTCGCCTTTTACGACAAGCCAAGGCGGCTGGAGACGTATTCTGAACCCCCCGTGTCCAGGGGAAATTCAATTCTATACTACACGTATGTAGGGGTACCGTAAGCGGGATGCTGCGTATAGTACGTACGCAGTCGGAGAATCTGTGGAGAAGAGCGGGTAGGGTCGTGGTTCGCTAAGAGTCGGCCGGCGAGGAGAAGGATCAGGCCGGCCGGTCTCGATCCGCTGTCAACGGGCACGGCGAGAGGGACCGTTCATGCCCGGGATGCTGCGAGGAGCGAGCGCAGAGGATCAAAGAAGAAGCCGCGGATTCAACAACCGGAGGAGTGCCGAGACGCGAGCACAATCCGGGATTCAAGGTCGCCGCTTGGGAATCGCGCGTGCGAAAAATTAAAATTTTAATTAGATTAATAAAATGTAATTTGAGATTTGGGAAGTATAATAAAGCTCAAAATTATCAGAATCTGGGTGTTATCAGGAGGCTAGAATTGATGATTTGTGGTTGAAAGCCTTGTTGAAATTGTAAATGAGAATTAATATGTATCGTAACTGACTCTGAAATTGTCATGATGATTAAATGGAAATTAGTACTAAAGGTAATTTAAAATGGTTTTCGCGAAGTAAAGTTGGTGCGGGTTGTTTCCAAAATTCTATCAAAGGGAGAAGTAGGTATTCGGACAATAAAGCATGAATTAATTTGGTTTTCAAAGTTTGAATTTTAGAACCGAAGTGGCAGTTTTGAAGTTTTGACGTCTCGTTGAGTGGGTGGGAGTCGCGTGCGAGCGGGCGATGCACGGATTGCGTCACCCGCTCGCAGGTAGTGGCCAGAACTGGGTCAATAGATCAGCCATCGGCCGATACCCGAAGGGTTACGGACGAGCCGCGTTCGTGTACGACGGGCACGTCGTTCTCTACCTGAAGGGGCTTCGCGCGCGGTTCCTGTTTTAGTCGCCTTTTACGACAAGCCAAGGCGGCTGGAGACGTATTCTGAACCCCCCGTCTCCAGGGGAAATTCAATTCTATACTACACGTATGTAAGGGTACCGTAAGCGGGATGCTACGTATAGTACGTACGCAGTCGGAGAATCTGTGAAGAAGAACGGGTAGGGTCGTGGTTCGCTAAGAGTCGGCCGGCGAGGAGAAGGATCAGGCCGGCCGGTCTCGATCCACTGTCAACGGGCACGGCGAGAGGGACCGTTCATGCCCGGGATGCTGCGAGGAGCGAGCGCAGAGGATCAAAGAAGAAGCCGCGGATTCAACAACCGGAGGAGTGCCGAGACGCGAGCACAATCCGGGATTCAAGGTCGCCGCTTGGGAATCGCGCGTGCGAAAAATTAAAATTTTAATTAGATTAATAAAATGTAATTTGAGATTTGGGAAGTATAATAAAGCTCAAATTGTCAGAATCTGGGTGTTATCAGGAGGCTAAAATTGGTGATTTGTGGTTGGAAGCCTCGTTGAAATTGTAAATGGGAATTAATATTGTGACGGGTACGATAGCCCGACCCCCCCACCAGACCACCGTAGGCCGCGCGCGACGAGACTTCGCGCCGCGACCGATAGAGGGCCGCGAGCCGCGAGGCGCTCTCGCAAGGCGACCAAGCCGCCTGACTAAATATAAGGCGGCCCGCGGGCCCAAGACAGCGAGTCGGCTCCGTACCGAGATCGAAAGCGAAAGCGAAAGCGAAGCATACCGAACCGCACCGTCGCAACCGCCGATACGATCGAGCCAGACTCCTGTTTTTGTACTCCCGCTTCCTCCACGGCTCCGGGACGGTTTGGTGAAATCCGGCCGCCCCGAGAAAGGTCGATATCCTCCGCCCGCGGAAGGCCCGTCTGGCCTTCCTGCATTTCAGGCAACCCAGACCTCCGTTCTGCCCCGGCGGAAGCCACCAGCAGACGGGACACAGGTCCTCTGGCCAGGCCCGAGGGACGGCGATTGCCACCTAACCGAGGGTACCATTACTACGGCCGCTACCGCTCCGACGATACCTCAATCCCGTCCAGCACCACCCTCGTAACGCTGTTCACGCGACCGCACTTAGCTTGTAAGACCGCGATCCGTAGTCATAAGACCCGCGCCGATAGTATTAAGATCCGCCGCGAACCGTAGATTTAAGCCGCGTTCGAATAGTTATAAGATCCGCGTAGGATTAAGACCGCGCCGCGTTCACGCGACCAGCTATACCTGTAAGAATTCAAGATTTCCGCCGCATCGCCTGTAAACCGCTAGTCAGTAAGATAATATTGAATAAACGACGTTACCACCCATACCCACAACCGTGTACTCATTCGAAGGAACCCTGACCACACGACTGAGCCGCCCTGCCTCCCCGGTCCACCGCAGGACCGTCACAAATTGGCGCCCGAACAGGGACCGCGAAGGGAGGACTGAATGAGTACACCGGTCAGTTGGGTCTACAAACTAAAGAAAGCCGAACTTCAAGAAGAAGCCGCCCGAAGGGGAATCCCCGCCGAGGGGACCCTGGACGAACTCCGCCACCGCGTGGCCCATCAGACACGCCACCTCGAGATGCCGCGAGACACAGACAAACGGCCCGGGGAAAAACCCGAGGAAACCCGAGCCATGGACACAGGGCTAGACCCTGCGGTCATGAAAAACATCCGCCGTTGGGGCGGACACT
Source organism: Osmia bicornis bicornis (assembly GCF_907164935.1). Lineage (NCBI taxonomy): Eukaryota > Metazoa > Arthropoda > Insecta > Hymenoptera > Megachilidae > Osmia > Osmia bicornis. The sequence goes on from NW_025791318.1 coordinate 1,031,404, forward strand.
ACGCCGGCGGAAAGGGGGCCGAGGAATTCCTCGACCGCCTGGGGGACCTCCAAGCCAGCTATGGGGTTACCCCCCACCAGATACTCCAGTGCCTGTCCGAAATACTGCTCGGACCGGCACTACAATGGTTCCGCAACCAGCGAGACGAGTGGACCACCTGGGAGGATTTCATCGAGGCATTCAAGGCCATGTACCTCCCCCAGCAGACCGAGTTCGAACTCGAGCTGGCAATCCACCGGCGTACCCACCAGCCGAACGAGGCCACCAGGGATTACGTCACCGCCATCCAGACTCTGATGAGAAGACACGGAAAGATCCCCAAGGACCGCCAACTGGACTGGATTTACCACAACCTCCGGGCGGACCTCCGCAAGTTTATCCGCCGCACCGAGTTCTCGACCCTGGCCGGACTGCTCGCCCTGACCACCGAGCTCGAGAAAACGCTTGACCAAGAGCGACAATTAAACCCCACCCCGACGGCCAGTAGAAAACAACCACTGTCCGGGATCGGCAGCGGGTACGACCGAGACACCTGCTGCTGGCGGTGCGGCCAGAGAGGGCATCAACGGACAGAATGCCGGCGACCCGCCAGACTATTCTGCTCCCACTGCGGCACCGTCGGGCGTACTTCCCGAGACTGCCCGTGCCACCAGCCGACGGGAAACGCCGCCGGGTCCGGAGAAGGAGGCAGCCGACCGGCCCAAACAATCATAGCGCCTCCACCCGAGAAATAGGCGAGGACCCCAGGATCTTCTTGCCCTTCGAAGCCTTCGGAAGGCAATTCCGAGCGCTCGTCGACTCCGGGGCCGCCCGGTCCTTCCTCCACCACGACACCGCCGCCTGGTGCCGCCAACACGGCTGCCAGACCCTCCCCACCGACACCATCGCCCGGGTAGCGGACGGAACGCACGTCACCGTAGCGGAGGAAATCCAAGTCACCGCCCGAGTGGACGGGCAACCGCTCACCCACGAATACGCAGTACTCCCGACGCTAACCGAAGACGCGTTCCTGGGGATGGACGCCCTACTCGCCCTAGGGGCCACCATCACTATCGGGAGGCGCCGTTGGGGGCCCGAAACAGTTCTCGCCGCGGCCGCGCCACAACCGGCCAGAAACGACTCGGAGGGTCAGTACACGAGGCCTCCGCCGGCCCAAGCCCAACCACTCGAGCTGGCCGGGGTCGGCCATCTGACCCCCGCGCAGGAGCAAACCCTCCAGCAGACCGTCGGAAACGAACTGGAAAAATTTACGGACAGTCCAGGACTCACCCACCGCACGGCTCACCGCATCCGCTTACGCCCCGGTACCGAACCGATCAAACAGCGGTACACCCCGAGAAATCCCGCTACCCAGGCGGTCATCAACGAGGAAGTAGACCGAATGCTCCAGGAAGGGGTTATAGAGCCATCCGAGAGCCCCTGGAGCTCCCCCGTGGTAGTGGTACGAAAGAAAAACGGCAAGCCACGATTCTGTATCGACTTCCGCCGGCTGAATAGCGTCACCGAAAAAGACGCATACCCACTGCCCCAGGTACAAGCCACCCTGGACCAGCTACGGGAGGCCCGGTATATCTCCACCATCGACCTCAAGAACGGATACTGGCAGATACCCCTGACGGCCGACAGCCGACCCTTGACCGCGTTCACGGTACCCGGACGCGGCCTATACCAATTCCGCGTCATGCCCTTCGGGCTACACTCCGCTCCCGCCACGTTCCAACGCTGCCTCGACCAGATCATCGGCCCCGGTATGGATCATATCGCCAAGGTATACCTCGACGACATCCTGGTCCTCGGAAAGACCTTCGAGGAGCACCTCGCCAACCTCCGACTAGTGCTCCACCGCCTACGCCAGGCCGGACTAAAAATCAATCCGGAGAAGTGCGACTTCTGCCGGTCGGAACTCCGATACCTCGGACACATGGTCACCGCACACGGAATCAAGACAGACCCTGACAAAGTTCAGGCAATACGCGACATCCCCACGCCTAGCAACCTGAGGGAGCTCCGCCGCTTCCTCGGCATGCTCTCGTGGTATAGGCGATTCATACCCCGCTTCTCGGACACGGCGGCACCCCTCACCCGCCTCCTAGAGAAGAAACAACGGTGGCAATGGGACGACACCACAGAACAGGCCTTCTGCGTACTCCGCGAACAGCTCGCCACGGCACCGGTACTAGCTTGCCCCGACTTCACGAAGGAGTTCGTACTACAAACCGATGCCAGCAACTACGGGCTAGGCGCCGTCCTCACCCAAACCGTGGAGGGGGAGGAAAGGGTTATAGCATATGCCAGCCGCACGCTCAACCCGGCCGAACGCAACTACAGCGTCACGGAAAAGGAATGCCTGGCCGTGGTCTGGGGAATCCGAAAGATGCGACCGTACCTGGAAGGATACAGATTCACGGTCCTAACCGACCACCAAGCCCTCAAGTGGCTACAGCAGATGGACAGCCCCTCCGGACGACTAGCCCGCTGGAGCCTCGAACTCCAACAATATGACTTTGAGATCCAGTACCGAAAAGGGGAGAACAACCTGGTCGCCGACGCCCTTTCCCGCAACCCACAGGCCGTAAGCGGCGTGGACCAACCCCAACCAGGGGCCACGGAGCCCCAAGACGCCTGGTACCATCACTGGAAACAGACCGTAGAGGCCGCTCCGGCAAAATACCGGGACTACCGGGTGACCGACGGCCAACTATACCGTCGCATCCGAGACAGTACCGGGCTACGCCCCGATACGGAGTGGAAGCTATGTGTCCCCCGAGCGGCACGGGCAGCGGTTCTACACGAAGCCCACGACGCACCCACCGCCGGACACCTCGGCCGAACAAAAACGGCCGCCCGCCTGGCCGCCCGGTACTATTGGCCACGGATGTTCCACGACGCCGGACAGTACGTACAGCGCTGCCATAGCTGCCTGGAATACAAGGCCTCCCAACGGGCCCCCGCTGGGCTGATGCACTCCACCCCAGCCAACCAACCCTGGGAAGTCGTCGCCGCTGACCTAGTCGGTCCCCTCCCACGCTCCAAGAAGGGGCATACGGCCCTCGTCATCTTCCAGGACAAATTCACCAAATGGATTGAAATACCGACCCATCCCCCGCCGACACCACGAGCCAGCTCCGCGCGCTGGAAAAACTAGAAACGGCACGCCAGCTCGCACGCCGGGCACAAGCACTGGCCACCAGCCGCCAGGAACGGTACTACGACCAGCACCGGCGGGAATGGCACCCCGACATCGGAACGACAGTTCTCAGGCGAGAACACCACCTCTCCTCCGCGGCCGACCAATTCTGCGCAAAACTCGCACCCAAGTACGCTGGTCCTTATACCGTACGGCAGCGTCTGGGCCCCACCATCGTGCTCATCACCGACGCGCGGGGAAAGAAGCACCGCGCGCACGTACAAGACCTCAAGCCCTACCCGCGACCCGCGGGACCGGAGGGAGACGAAGCTGCCTATAAAAGTCAGCCCGAAACCGAACCGGCAATTAGTAGAGATCATGAAGCGATCGATAACAGAACGCGCGAAAGCAGCAGCAGCAGCAGAAGTAAGGAGACGGAGCGGGCCACCGTCGAGGATCCGGCCACCACCAGCTCGCCGTCCAACAGCCGGCAGGGACCAACCCCGGCCGCCATCCCCGCCACCGCCAATCCTGGCACCGCTACCGGCAACGCCGCCACAGCCAGGCGCAGGGCCAGCACCCGAGGTCCCGCAACCACCCACCGGGTCGGCACACACGACGCCACCCCCGCCGATAAACCCGGTACCGCCGGAGCAAAGGGCATCGACCCGCCCGCCGAGACAACCGGCAACGGAGAGGCGCCAGGGAGGAAAGCGGCCGCCAGGGGTCGCCCCCGGAACCAAGGCCCTACCCCGACCACACCAGGTCGTCCGCCGGCCGGAAGTGACCGCCCGGCCCCGGCCAGCCCCAGGACCACACCAGGCAATGGACCAGCCGCCAACACGCGGGGTGCCGCGCATCGCCGGGGTCAGCGCAGTAACCCTGCCTATATTCAAAGGGCCGGATCAACGGTGGTTGACCTCGGCCCCACCACCCAGGCAGCCGACCACCGCAGCGGCCGAACCACCGCCAACGCCATCGGCAACCGCCACCCCCAGCAGGCCCCGACCGGCCCAGGGACTGACGCCAGAGGCCCCCGCCCGGGGCACACCCGCCGCCCGAGCAGCCGTGCCCGCAACCCAGGCCACCGGAACCACAACCACCCGCACGACCGGTACGCAGACCGAGGACCGCGCCGCTGATCCGGGCCAAGCTCCGGCAAGCCCGCCCCGGCAAGCAGGCCTACCCGTGCAGGCCATGCCCGGGAACCGCCCGTACACCTACCGGGTCAACCTGCCGGCCACACAGCTCGGCCGCCGTTACCGACTGCCGGTCCCAGGAGGCACCATACTGGTGAAGAGGCTGCGGGGAGGCCAGCTCCAGGTATCCTGGCAAGGAGCCGGGTAAACCACCCACCACCGCGGGACCGCTCGGCCGATCCTGAAGCATCAGCCGCCCGATGAAGGAGGGGGGTGTGACGGGTACGATAGCCCGACCCCCCACCAGACCACCGTAGGCCGCGCGCGACGAGACTTCGCGCCGCGACCGATAGAGGGCCGCGAGCCGCGAGGCGCTCTCGCAAGGCGACCAAGCCGCCTGACTAAATATAAGGCGGCCCGCGGGCCCAAGACAGCGAGTCGGCTCCGTACCGAGATCGAAAGCGAAAGCGAAAGCGAAGCATACCGAACCGCACCGTCGCAACCGCCGATACGATCGAGCCAGACTCCTGTTTTTGTACTCCCGCTTCCTCCACGGCTCCGGGACGGTTTGGTGAAATCCGGCCGCCCCGAGAAAGGTCGATATCCTCCGCCCGCGGAAGGCCCGTCTGGCCTTCCTGCATTTCAGGCAACCCAGACCTCCGTTCTGCCCCGGCGGAAGCCACCAGCAGACGGGACACAGGTCCTCTGGCCAGGCCCGAGGGACGGCGATTGCCACCTAACCGAGGGTACCATTACTACGGCCGCTACCGCTCCGACGATACCTCAATCCCGTCCAGCACCACCCTCGTAACGCTGTTCACGCGACCGCACTTAGCTTGTAAGACCGCGATCCGTAGTCATAAGACCCGCGCCGATAGTATTAAGATCCGCCGCGAACCGTAGATTTAAGCCGCGTTCGAATAGTTATAAGATCCGCGTAGGATTAAGACCGCGCCGCGTTCACGCGACCAGCTATACCTGTAAGAATTCAAGATTTCCGCCGCATCGCCTGTAAACCGCTAGTCAGTAAGATAATATTGAATAAACGACGTTACCACCCATACCCACAACCGTGTACTCATTCGAAGGAACCCTGACCACACGACTGAGCTGCCCTGCCTCCCCGGTCCACCGCAGGACCGTCACAATATGTATCGTAACTGACTCTGAAATTGTCATGATGGTTAAATGAAAATTAGTACTAAAGGTAATTAAAAAATGGTTTTCGCGAAGTAAAGTTGGTGCGGGTTGTTTCCAAAATTCTATCAAAGGGAGAAGTAGGTATTCGGACAATAAAGCATAAATTAATTTGGTTTTCAAAGTTTGAATTTTAGAACCGGAGTGGCAGTTTTGAAGTTTTGACGTCTCGTTGAGTGGGTGGGAGTCGCGTGCGAGCGGGCGATGCACGGATTGCGTTACCCGCTCGCAGGTAGTGGCCAGAACTGGGTCAATAGATCAGCCATCGGCCGATATCCGAAGGGTTGCGGACGAGCCGCGTTCGTGTACGACGGGTACGTCGTTCTCTACCTGAAGGGGCTACGCGCGCGGTTCCTTTTTTAGTCGCCTTTTACGACAAGCCAAGGCGGCTGGAGACGTATTCTGAACCCCCCGTCTCCAGGGAAATTCAATTCTATACTACACGTATGTAAGGGTACCGTAAGCGGGATGCTACGTATAGTACGTACGCAGTCGGAGAATCTGTGAAGAAGAACGGGTAGGGTCGTGGTTCGCTAAGAGTCGGCCGGCGAGGAGAAGGATCAGGCCGGCCGGTCTCGATCCACTGTCAACGGGCACGGCGAGGGGGACCGTTCATGCCCGGGATGCTGCGAGGAGCGAGCGCAGAGGATCAAAGAAGAAGCCGCGGATTCAACAACCGGAGGAGTGCCGAGACGCGAGCACAATCCGGGATTCAAGGTCGCCGCTTGGGAATCGCGCGTGCGAAATTAAAATTTTAATTAGATTAATAAAATGTAATTTGTGATTTGGGAAGTATAATAAAGCTCAAAATTATCAGAATCTGGGTGTTATCAGGAGGCTAGAATTGATGATTTGTGGTTGAAAGCCTCGTTGAAATTGTAAATGAGAATTAATATGTATCGTAACTGACTCTGAAATTGTCATGATGATTAAATGGAAATTAGTACTAAAGGTAATTTAAATGGTTTTCGCGAAGTAAAGTTGGTGCGGGTTGTTTCCAAAATTCTATCAAAGGGAGAAGTAGGTATTCGGACAATAAAGCATGAATTAATTTGGTTTTCAAAGTTTGAATTTTAGAACCGAAGTGGCAGTTTTGAAGTTTTGACGTCTCGTTGAGTGGGTGGGAGTCGCGTGCGAGCGGGCGATGCACGGATTGCGTCACCCGCTCGCAGGTAGTGGCCAGAACTGGGTCAATAGATCAGCCATCGGCCGATACCCGAAGGGTTACGGACGAGCCGCGTTCGTGTACGACGGGCACGTCGTTTTCTACCTGAAGGGGCTTCGCGCGCGGTTCCTGTTTTAGTCGCCTTTTACGACAAGCCAAGGCGGCTGGAGACGTATTCTGAACCCCCCGTCTCCAGGGGAAATTCAATTCTATACTACACGTATGTAAGGGTACCGTAAGCGGGATGCTGCGTATAGTACGTACGCAGTCGGAGAATCTGTGGAGAAGAGCGGGTAGGGTCGTGGTTCGCTAAGAGTCGGCCGGCGAGGAGAAGGATCAGGCCGGCCGGTCTCGATCCACTGTCAACGGGCACGGCGAGAGGGACCGTTCATGCCCGGGATGCTGCGAGGAGCGAGCGCAGAGGATCAAAGAAGAAGCCGCGGATTCAACAACCGGAGGAGTGCCGAGACGCGAACACAATCCGGGATTCAAGGTCGCCGCTTGGGAATCGCGCGTGCGAAAAATTAAAATTTTAATTAGATTAATAAAATGTAATTTGAGATTTGGGAAGTATAATAAAGCTCAAAATTATCAGAATATGGAAGCCATCAGGAGGCTAGAATTGATGATTTGTGGTTGAAAACCTCGCTGAAATTATAAGTGAGAATTGATATGTATCGTAACTGACTCTGAAATTGTCATGATGATTAAATGGAAATTAGTACCAGAGGTAATTAAAAAATGGTTTTCGCGAAGTAAAGCCGGTGCGGGTTGTTTCCAAAACTCTATCAAAGGGAGAAGTAGGTAGTAAAGCATGAATTAATTTGGTTTTCAAAGTTTGAATTTTAGAACCGGAGTGGCAGTTTGAAGTTTTGACGTCTCGTTGAGTGGGTGGGAGTCGCGTGCGAGCGGGCGATGCACGGATTGCGTCACCCGCTCGCAGGTAGTGGCCAGAACTGGGTCAATAGATCAGCCATTGGCCGATATCCAAAGGGTCGCGGACGAGCCGCGTTCGTGTACGACGGGCACGTCGTTCTCTACCTGAAGGGGCTTCGCGCGCGGTTCCTTTTTTAGTCGCCTTTTACGACAAGCCAAGGCGGCTGGAGACGTATTCTGAACCCCCCGTCTCCAGGGGAAATTCAATTCTATGCTACACGTATGTAGGGGTACCGTAAGCGGGATGCTGCGTATAGTACGTACGCAGTCGGAGAATCTGTGGAGAAGAGCGGGTAGGGTCGTGGTTCGCTAAGAGTCGGCCGGCGAGGAGAAGGATCAGGCCGGCCGGTCTCGATCCACTGTCAACGGGCACGGCGAGAGAGACCGTTCATGACCGGGATGCTGCGAGGAGCGAGCGCAAAGTATCAAAGAAGAAGCCGCGGATTCAACAACCGGAGGAGAGCCGAGACGCGAGCACAATCCGGGATTCAAGGTCGCCGCTTGGGAATCGCGCGTGCGAAAAATTAAAATTTTAATTAGATTAATAAAATGTAATTTGAGATTTGGGAAGTATAATAAAGCTCAAATTGTCAGAATCTGGGTGTTATCAGGAGGCTAAAATTGGTGATTTGTGGTTGGAAGCCTCGTTGAAATTGTAAATGGGAATTAATATGTATCGTAACTGACTCTGAAATTGTCATGATGGTTAAATGAAATTAGTACTAAAGGTAATTAAAAAATGGTTTTCGCGAAGTAAAGTTGGTGCGGGTTGTTTCCAAAATTCTATCAAAGGGAGAAGTAGGTATTCGGACAATAAAGCATAAATTAATTTGGTTTTCAAAGTTTGAATTTTAGAACCGGAGTGGCAGTTTAGAGTTTTGACGTCTCGTTGAGTGGGTGGGAGTCGCGTGCGAGCGGGCGATGCACGGATTGCGTCACCCGCTCGCAGGTAGTGGCCAGAACTGGGTCAATAGATCAGCCATCGGCCGATATCCGAAGGGTTGCGGACGAGCCGCGTTCGTGTACGACGGGTACGTCGTTCTCTACCTGAAGGGGCTACGCGCGCGGTTCCTTTTTTAGTCGCCTTTTACGACAAGCCAAGGCGGCTGGAGACGTATTCTGAACCCCCCGTCTCCAGGGAAAATTCAATTCTATACTACACGTATGTAAGGGTACCGTAAGCGGGATGCTACGTATAGTACGTACGCAGTCGGAGAATCTGTGAAGAAGAACGGGTAGGGTCGTGGTTCGCTAAGAGTCGGCCGGCGAGGAGAAGGATCAGGCCGGCCGGTCTCGATCCACTGTCAACGGGCACGGCGAGAGGGACCGTTCATGCCCGGGATGCTGCGAGGAGCGAGCGCAGAGGATCAAAGAAGAAGCCGCGGATTCAACAACCGGAGGAGTGCCGAGACGCGAGCACAATGCGGGATTCAAGGTCGCCGCTTGGGAATCGCGCGTGCGAAATTAAAATTTTAATTAGATTAATAAAATGTAATTTGAGATTTGGGAAGTATAATAAAGCTCAAAATTATCAGAATCTGGGTGTTATCAGGAGGCTAGAATTGATGATTTGTGGTTGAAAGCCTCGTTGAAATTGTAAATGAGAATTAATATGTATCGTAACTGACTCTGAAATTGTCATGATGATTAAATGGAAATTAGTACTAAAGGTAATTTAAAATGGTTTTCGCGAAGTAAAGTTGGTGCGGGTTGTTTCCAAAATTCTATCAAAGGGAGAAGTAGGTATTCGGACAATAAAGCATGAATTAATTTGGTTTTCAAAGTTTGAATTTTAGAACCGAAGTGGCAGTTTTGAAGTTTTGACGTCTCGTTGAGTGGGTGGGAGTCGCGTGCGAGCGGGCGATGCACGGATTGCGTCACCCGCTCGCAGGTAGTGGCCAGAACTGGGTCAATAGATCAGCCATCGGCCGATACCCGAAGGGTTACGGACGAGCCGCGTTCGTGTACGACGGGCACGTCGTTCTCTACCTGAAGGGGCTTCGCGCGCGGTTCCTGTTTTAGTCGCCTTTTACGACAAGCCAAGGCGGCTGGAGACGTATTCTGAACCCCCCGTCTCCAGGGGAACATTTCAATTCTATACTACACGTATGTAAGGGTACCGTAAGCGGGATGCTACGTATAGTACGTACGCAGTCGGAGAATCTGTGGAGAAGAACGGGTAGGGTCGTGGTTCGCTACGAGTCGGCCGGCGAGGAGAAGGATCAGGCCGGCCGGTCTCGATCCACTGTCAACGGGCACGGCGAGAGGGACCGTTCATGCCCGGGATGCTGCGAGGAGCGAGCGCAGAGGATCAAAGAAGAAGCCGCGGATTCAACAACCGGAGGAGTGCCGAGACGCGAACACAATCCGGGATTCAAGGTCGCCGCTTGGGAATCGCGCGTGCGAAAAAATTAAAATTTTAATTAGATTAATAAAATGTAATTTGAGATTTGGGAAGTATAATAAAGCTCAAAATTATCAGAATCTGGGTGTTATCAGGAGGCTAGAATTGATGATTTGTGGTTGAAAGCCTCGTTGAAATTGTAAATGAGAATTAATATGTATCGTAACTGACTCTGAAATTGTCATGATGATTAAATGGAAATTAGTACTAAAGGTAATTAAAAAATGGTTTTCGCGAAGTAAAGTTGGTGCGGGTTGTTTCCAAAATTCTATCAAAGGGAGAAGTAGGTATTCGGACAATAAAGCATAAATTAATTTGGTTTTCAAAGTTTGAATTTTAGAACCGGAGTGGCAGTTTTGAAGTTTTGACGTCTCGTTGAGTGGGTGGGAGTCGCGTGCGAGCGGGCGATGCACGAATTGCGTCACCCGCTCGCAGGTAGTGGCCAGAACTGGGTCAATAGATCAGCCATCGGCCGATATCCGAAGGGTTGCGGACGAGCCGCGTTCGTGTACGACGGGTACGTCGTTCTCTACCTGAAGGGGCTACGCGCGCGGTTCCTTTTTTAGTCGCCTTTTACGACATTCAATTCTATACTTTTAAGTCGGAGCACCTAAGGGGTAGGTTAAGTAGGGTCGTGGTTCGCTGAGAGTCGGCCGGCGAAAGGAAGGATCTGGTCGACCGGCCCCGATCCACCGCCCGGCAGGCACAGCGAGAGGGACAGATCGAGCTCGCGATGCTGGAGAGAGCGAGCGCAGGGGAGGGAATCAGAAGAAGAAGCCGCGAATCAGAATCCGGAAGGGAGCAGAGACGCGAGCATAATGCGCCCGAGATTAGAGATCGTCGATTGGAAATCGTGCGCTGCGAAGAATGTAATTTTGATTATATTGATGGAATGTAATTTTCGCGAAAAAAAAATTAAAAATTGTAGAATTAACAGGGAGCTAGAATTGGTGTTTCGAAGTTGATGAATTGTATTAACATTAGAATTAAGAATTGAGAAAAGTTCAGAATTTTGAATTTTAAATTAAACGTGAGAATCGGAAATTTGGATTTAGATTAAGACAAAATTATTAGTTTAAGTTTTACCGGCCAAATTATTGGGTTGGATTGAGTCCGTAATTTGTAATTAGCTACTTAATTTTGGGGCCAGATAGTGTAGAGACGTGGCGTTCGATTGCCATATTTGAGAAGTGAGAATTTAAGTATTAGAGATCAGGTAGTTGGGAGATCGGAATTTAAAATTAGACATCGGTATCTGGCTTCGGAATTCCGAGCGTCAACGAACTGTCAGATGTGAGGGATTAAAGAATTGGAGTGGCCGGCGATTTATGGCGAGCCTATACCCAAGGAAAGGTTACGGAAAATGTGGTAGACGGACAGAAGGCAAGCAGGTAAGAGCTTTGTCGATCATCAGGGGCACGCGAGCCGTCACCGTTTGACCGGGTCCCTCCGAGGTGCACCGAGCGGCATCGTAAGAGTTGAAGTAGGACACACAGGGGAGTGGTTTTACAGCTTGAAAAATTTGTGCGCTTGTCGCCGATCAGGTAAATGCGAGTTGCCACTGTTGCCGTCGTTTGCCTAGTTTCCACGTTTTTACCAGATGTTGACTACAGAGTACCGTTGCGTTGTAAAGCTGCCGAGCTGCAGGCCTCGCAAACCTTGCAAAACATGTGTTCCCGCGGCTGATAAGTCGATGATGCTTGCTGAGTCACAAAGGCGTCACAGTAATCTTCCCTGATCAATCGAGATCCACGAATATCTCGGGGGTCCAGCTCCAAATCCCTGCCACAAATTTTTCCAGGCACCAACTGCTGCTTCATATTCGGTATCCCTTGTCAAGGATTTCAGCTTCTCGTGATTGTTCAAAAAACGCCTCCAGCCACCGTTGGCAAGCAGTGCTCACTGCCGCAGCATCCCTGAACCGGCACTCTCGCCGAATTTTGCCGCGGTTTATGAGTCAAGGTTTCGGCCAAAGCGCGCACGTCACACATAACGGCCACAAGCACAGATAATGTGGCGGAGAACACATATACACTAAGCACCGCATAAACTAGTGTAAAGTAGATATAGATATAACAGAATAAAACGCGGCGAATAGGCACTTGTAACGATGAGTCACTAGAGCACGACACACAGCAAAGCGTTAACACTGCGAGGAACGCTGATAAGCGTAGAACGGCACAGAAACAGTAAGGCTCCAGGGCTATAAAGAGCCAAGAGGAGCAACGTCAGACAAATACAAATGAGAATATGAACAAATAAGCTAAAATAAAATAGAATAAAATAAAATAAACTGAATAAACAGAATAAACAGAACAAACAGAATGCACGATCCAATACGAAGAGTATAACGGTAAGGGAGAGCGCTCGAGCGTCTCCCCACCACGACCTTCTGGCTGCGGAGCTCCCAAGACACGACCGTTCGCTATGGCAGCCCGCACGAGACTCATTCAATTCTATACTACACGTATGTAAGGGTACCGTAAGCGGGATGCTACTTATAGTACGTACGCAGTCGGAGAATCTGTGGAGAAGAACGGGTAGGGTCGTGGTTCGCTACGAGTCGGCCGGCGAGGAGAAGGATCAGGCCGGCCGGTCTCGATCCACTGTCAACGGGCACGGCGAGAGGGACCGTTCATGCCCGGGATGCTGCGAGGAGCGAGCGCAGAGGATCAAAGAAGAAGCCGCGGATTCAACAACCGGAGGAGTGCCGAGACGCGAGCACAATCCGGGATTCAAGGTCGCCGCTTGGGAATCGCGCGTGCGAAATTAAAATTTTAATTAGATTAATAAAATGTAATTTGAGATTTGGGAAGTATAATAAAGCTCAAAATTATCAGAATCTGGGTGTTATCAGGAGGCTAGAATTGATGATTTGTGGTTGAAAGCCTCGTTGAAATTGTAAATGAGAATTAATATGTATCGTAACTGACTCTGAAATTGTCATGATGATTAAATGGAAATTAGTACTAAAGGTAATTTAAAATGGTTTTCGCGAAGTAAAGTTGGTGCGGGTTGTTTCCAAAATTCTATCAAAGGGAGAAGTAGGTATTCGGACAATAAAGCATGAATTAATTTGGTTTTCAAAGTTTGAATTTTAGAACCGAAGTGGCAGTTTTGAAGTTTTTGACGTCTCGTTGAGTGGGTGGGAGTCGCGTGCGAGCGGGCGATGCACGGATTGCGTCACGCGCTCGCAGGTAGTGGCCAGAACTGGGTCAATAGATCAGCCATCGGCCGATACCCGAAGGGTTACGGACGAGCCGCGTTCGTGTACGACGGGCGCGTCGTTCTCTACCTGAAGGGGCTTCGCGCGCGGTTCCTGTTTTAGTCGCCTTTTACGACAAGCCAAGGCGGCTGGAGACGTATTCTGAACCCCCCGTCTCCAGGGGAGATTCAATTCTATACTTTTTTTTTTTTTTTTTTTTTTATAGTTTGACAGCAAGAAAATACATTTGCGTACGCGAGGGACCCGTCGGGTTAGGAGGGGTCTCGGGCAGTGTAGGACTCGAAGGTACATACCAAAACAGGTTTCCCTGAGTTGGATCGTTACAGTACCCTAATACCCACTAAAAACTTGCTCCGTATCAGCCACAGACACCTCCGGCAACCCCAAAGGGCCTTGATGGAGAGCATACTGTGTAGCCACGATGTTGCTTACCCATCGACCCCCTCGGACGACCTAAAGGCGTTCAGTCGCCCAAGAACGTCGCGAATAAACCCCATCGCACCTCCGCTCATGGCGCAGGCTCGTTTTGGCCGACGGTGATTTCATTTAGCCACAGAAGGTACAGAATGCATTAGGTGGGCACCCTGCAGCCGCTGTGCGTACACACCGCCGACAGTGTGAAATTTTCCTTGAAGAGCTGTTTCCCTAACCGTGTTTTTGCTACGCAGGAAATGGGTGGGATAGCTGAGTCGCTTGGTCATCAGAGGCCGCAACGCACATTTGGGCGAGCTAAGCCTCTCAATGGGCGAGTCTCAACCTGGAAGAGGTCACGACAACGCAGGAGAACTCGCGAAATTGCGAGACAAGGAGAACCTGAGCCGCCTGGTCACCAGCGACCGCACCACACATTTGGGTGAGCTAAGCCTCTCGATGAGCGGAATTCAGGTCGGGAATTGGTTACGCGCACTAGGAAATGCACGCATGAGAGCGAGCGAAAGGAAGGCTTGGGTTGCCTGGACACCAGCGACCGCTACGCACATTTGGGCGAGCTAAATCTCTTAATGGGCAAATACCAAGCATAGGTGGACTCGCGAATGGGCACTGCTCGCACGCAACGATGCCCTTCAAAACGCGTACCGAACCGACCTGGATCGCCTGGACATCTGCGGCCAAAACACAATTTTGGGTCGATGGACGAGTTCCAGGTTAAGGATAAACGCGTAGGGTAATTCGTCTCCGTGGGAAGCTCGTGTGAGCTCGCGGCAGGTAACGCCGGATCGCCTGGACATCAGAGGCAGCAGCACCGGGTTAAGTGAGCTGTCCTCTTAATGGGCGAAATCCGATTTCAGGAATGGAAGCGTAAGGTACCGCGTGATCGGAGGAATGTCGATGCGCGAGGGTTCCGGGTCGCCTGGACGCCAGTGACAGCAGCACTCGTGAGAGTGAGCTGGACCACCCGACGGGCGAGTTCCAGATGAAGGAGGGGATGTGAAGCGTAACGCGTTAACGGGGGAGTGCTCGTGAGAGCCCGCGAATGGGGGGTGCCCGGGTCGCTTGGACACCTTTGATCGCAACACGCATTTGGGTGAGCTAAATCTCTCGATGAGCGAATTCCGGGCGTGGAAGAGGACGCGAAAACTTTTCGAGCGAGGGGATGCTCATGCGAGAGCACGCGGTAGCACTCGGTAGGCTCGTGTCGTTTGTCGCAAGCGTTCATTCATTCATTCAACTTTTATTCGTTTGATTCTATGCTACGCGTATGTAAGGGTACCGATTCAATTCTATACTACACGTAATTCAATTCTATACTACACGTATGTAAGGGTACCGTAAGCGGGATGCTACGTATAGTACGTACGCAGTCGGAGAATCTGTGGAGAAGAACGGGTAGGGTCGTGGTTCGCTAAGAGTCGGCCGGCGAGGAGAAGGATCAGGCCGGCCGGTCTCGATCCACTGTCAACGGGCACGGCGAGAGGGACCGTTCATGCCCGGGATGCTGCGAGGAGCGAGCGCAGAGGATCAAAGAAGAAGCCGCGGATTCAACAACCGGAGGAGTGCCGAGACGCGAGCACAATCCGGGATTCAAGGTCGCCGCTTGGGAATCGCGCGTGCGAAAAATTAAAATTTTAATTAGATTAATAAAATGTAATTTGTGATTTGGGAAGTATAATAAAGCTCAAAATTATCAGAATCTGGAAGTTATCAGGAGGCTAGAATTGATGATTTGTGGTTGAAACCTCGTTGAAATTATAAATGAGAATTGATATGTATCGTAACTGACTCTGAAATTGTCATGATGATTAAATGGAAATTAGTACTAAAGGTAATTAAAAATGGTTTTCGCGAAGTAAAGTTGGTGCGGGTTGTTTCCAAAATTCTATCAAAGGGAGAAGTAGGTATTCGGACAATAAAGCATGAATTAATTTGGTTTTCAAAGTTTGAATTTTAGAACCGGAGTGGCAGTTTTGAAGTTTTGACGTCTCGTTGAGTGGGTGGGAGTCGCGTGCGAGCGGGCGATGCACGGATTGCGTCACCCGCTCGCAGGTAGTGGCCAGAACTGGGTCAATAGATCAGCCATCGGCCGATATCCGAAGGGTTGCGGACGAGCCGCGTTCGTGTACGACGGGTACGTCGTTCTCTACCTGAAGGGGCTACGCGCGCGGTTCCTTTTTTAGTCGCCTTTTACGACAAGCCAAGGCGGCTGGAGACGTATTCTGAACCCCCCGTCTCCAGGGAAATTCAATTCTATACTTTTTTTTTTTTTTTTTTTTTAGTTTGACAGCAAGAAAATACATTTGCGTACGCGAGGGACCCGTCGGGTTAGGAGGGGTCTCGGGCAGTGTAGGACTCGAAGGTACATACCAAAACAGGTTTCCCTGAGTTGGATCGTTACAGTACCCTAATACCCACTAAAAACTTGCTCCGTATCAGCCACAGACACCTCCGGCAACCCCAAAGGGCCTTGATGGAGAGCATACTGTGTAGCCACGATGTTGCTTACCCATCGACCCCCTCGGACGACCTAAAGGCGTTCAGTCGCCCAAGAACGTCGCGAATAAACCCCATCGCACCTCCGCTCATGGCGCAGGCTCGTTTTGGCCGACGGTGATTTCATTTAGCCACAGAAGGTACAGAATGCATTAGGTGGGCACCCTGCAGCCGCTGTGCGTACACACCGCCGACAGTGTGAAATTTTCCTTGAAGAGTTGTTTCCCTAACCGTGTTTTTGCTACGCAGGAAATGGGTGGGATAGCTGAGTCGCTTGGTCATCAGAGGCCGCAACGCACATTTGGGCGAGCTAAGCCTCTCAATGGGCGAGTCTCAACCTGGAAGAGGTCACGACAACGCAGGAGAACTCGCGAAATTGCGAGACAAGGAGAACCTGAGCCGCCTGGTCACCAGCGACCGCACCACACATTTGGGTGAGCTAAGCCTCTCGATGAGCGGAATTCAGGTCGGGAATTGGTTACGCGCACTAGGAAATGCACGCATGAGAGCGAGCGAAAGGAAGGCTTGGGTTGCCTGGACACCAGCGACCGCTACGCACATTTGGGCGAGCTAAGTCTCTTAATGGGCAAATACCAAGCATAGGTGGACTCGCGAAAGGGCACTGCTCGCACGCAACGATGCCCTTCAAAACGCGTACCGAACCGACCTGGATCGCCTGGACATCTGCGGCCAAAACACAATTTTGGGTCGATGGACGAGTTCCAGGTTAAGGATAAACGCGTAGGGTAATTCGTCTCCGTGGGAAGCTCGTGTGAGCTCGCGGCAGGTAACGCCGGATCGCCTGGACATCAGAGGCAGCAGCACCGGGTTAAGTGAGCTGTCCTCTTAATGGGCGAAATCCGATTTCAGGAATGGAAGCGTAAGGTACCGCGTGATCGGAGGAATGTCGATGCGCGAGGGTTCCGGGTCGCCTGGACGCCAGTGACAGCAGCACTCGTGAGAGTGAGCTGGACCACCCGACGGGCGAGTTCCAGATGAAGGAGGGGATGTGAAGCGTAACGCGTTAACGGGGGAGTGCTCGTGAGAGCCCGCGAATGGGGGGTGCCCGGGTCGCTTGGACACCTTTGATCGCAACACGCATTTGGGTGAGCTAAATCTCTCGATGAGCGAATTCCGGGCGTGGAAGAGGACGCGAAAACTTTTCGAGCGAGGGGATGCTCATGCGAGAGCACGCGGTAGCACTCGGTAGGCTCGTGTCGTTTGTCGCAAGCGTTCATTCATTCATTCAACTTCTATTCGTTTGATTCTATGCTACGCGTATGTAAGGGTACCGATTCAATTCTATACTACACGTAATTCAATTCTATACTTTTTTTTTTTTTTGGAAATCGTACGCTGCGAAGAATGTAATTTTAATTATATTGATGGAATGTAATTTTCGCGAAAAAAAATTAAAAATTGTAGAATTAACAGGGAGCTAGAATTGGTGTTTCGAAGTTGATGAATTGTATTAACATTAGAATTAAGAATTGAGAAAAGTTCAGAATTTTGAATTTTAAATTAAACGTGAGAATCGGAAATTTGGATTTAGATTAAGACAAAATTATTAGTTTAAGTTTTACCGGCCAAATTATTGGGTTGGATTGAGTCCGTAGTTTGTAATTAGCTACTTAATTTTGGGGCCAGATAGTGAAGAGGCGTGGCGTTCGATTGCCATATTTGAGAAGTGAGAATTTAAGTATTAGAGATCAGGCAGTTGGGAGATCGGAATTTAAAATTAGACATCGGTATCTGGCTTCGGAATTCCGAGCGTCAACGAACTGTCAGATGTGAGGGATTAAAGAATTGGAGTGGCCGGCGATTTATGGCGAGCCTATACCCAAGGAAAGGTTACGGAAAATGTGGTAGACGGGCAGAAGGCAAGCAGGTAAGAGCTTTGTCGATCATCAGGGGCACGCGAGCCGTCAC
Source organism: Osmia bicornis bicornis (assembly GCF_907164935.1). Taxonomy (NCBI): domain Eukaryota; kingdom Metazoa; phylum Arthropoda; class Insecta; order Hymenoptera; family Megachilidae; genus Osmia; species Osmia bicornis. Next base: position 1,049,455 of record NW_025791318.1, read on the forward strand.
CGTTTGACCAGGTCCCTCCGAGGTGCACCGAGCGGCATCGTAAGAGTTGAAGTAGGACGCACAGGGGAGTGGTTTTACAGCTTGAAAAATTTGTGCGCTTGTCGCCGATCAGGTAAATGCGAGTTGCCACTGTTGCCGTCGTTTGCCTAGTTTCCACGTTTTTACCAGATGTTGACTACAGAGTACCGTTGCGTTGTAAAGCTGCCGAGCTGCAGGCCTCGCAAACCTTGCAAAACATGTGTTCCCGCGGCTGATAAGTCGATGATGCTTGCTGAGTCACAAAGGCGTCACAGTAATCTTCCCTGATCAATCGAGATCCACGAATATCTCGGGGGTCCAGCTCCAAATCCCTGCCACGAATTTTCCAGGCACCAACTGCTGCTTCATATTCGGTATCCCTTGTCAAGGATTTCAGCTTCTCGTGATTGTTCAAAAAACGCCTCCAGCCACCGTTGGCAAGCAGTGCTCACTGCCGCAGCATCCCTGAACCGGCACTCTCGCCGAATTTTGCCGCGGTTTATGAGTCAAGGTTTCGGCCAAAGCGCGCACGTCACACATAACGGCCACAAGCACAGATAATGTGGCGGAGAACACATATACACTAAGCACCGCATAAACTAGTGTAAAGTAGATATAGATATAACAGAATAAAACGCGGCGAATAGGCACTTGTAACGAAGAGTCACTAGAGCACGACACACAGCAAAGCGTTAACACTGCGAGGAACGTTGATAAGCGTAGAACGGCACAGAAACAGTAAGGCTCCAGGGCTATAAAGAGCCAAGAGGAGCAACGTCAGACAAATACAAATGAGAATATGAACAAATAAGCTAAAATAAAATAGAATAAAATAAAATAAACTGAATAAACAGAATAAACAGAACAAACAGAATGCACGATCCAATACGAAGAGTATAACGGTAAGGGAGAGCGCTCGAGCGTCTCCCCACCACGACCTTCTGGCTGCGGAGCTCCCAAGACACGACCGTTCGCTACGGCAGCCCGCACGAGACTCCATTCAATTCTATACTACACGTATGTAAGGGTACCGTAAGCGGGATGCTACGTATAGTACGTACGCAGTCGGAGAATCTGTGGAGAAGAACGGGTAGGGTCGTGGTTCGCTAAGAGTCGGCCGGCGAGGAGAAGGATCAGGCCGGCCGGTCTCGATCCACTGTCAACGGGCACGGCGAGAGGGACCGTTCATGCCCGGGATGCTGCGAGGAGCGAGCGCAGAGGATCAAAGAAGAAGCCGCGGATTCAACAACCGGAGGAGTGCCGAGACGCGAGCACAATCCGGGATTCAAGGTCGCCGCTTGGGAATCGCGCGTGCGAAATTAAAATTTTAATTAGATTAATAAAATGTAATTTGAGATTTGGGAAGTATAATAAAGCTCAAAATTATCAGAATCTGGAAGTTATCAGGAGGCTAGAATTGATGATTTGTGGTTGAAAACCTCGTTGAAATTATAAATGAGAATTGATATGTATCGTAACTGACTCTGAAATTGTCATGATGATTAAATGGAAATTAGTACTAAAGGTAATTAAAAAATGGTTTTCGCGAAGTAAAGTTGGTGCGGGTTGTTTCCAAAATTCTATCAAAGGGAGAAGTAGGTATTCGGACAATAAAGCATAAATTAATTTGGTTTTCAAAGTTTGAATTTTAGAACCGGAGTGGCAGTTTTGAAGTTTTGACGTCTCGTTGAGTGGGTGGGAGTCGCGTGCGAGCGGGCGATGCACGGATTGCGTCACCCGCTCGCAGGTAGTGGCCAGAACTGGGTCAATAGATCAGCCATCGGCCGATATCCGAAGGGTTGCGGACGAGCCGCGTTCGTGTACGACGGGTACGTCGTTCTCTACCTGAAGTTCGGTTCCTTTTTTAGTCGCCTTTTACGACAAGCCAAGGCGGCTGGAGACGTATTCTGAACCCCCCGTCTCCAGGGGAAATTCAATTCTATACTACACGTATGTAAGGGTACCGTAAGCGGGATGCTACGTATAGTACGTACGCAGTCGGAGAATCTGTGGAGAAGAACGGGTAGGGTCGTGGTTCGCTACGAGTCGGCCGGCGAGGAGAAGGATCAGGCCGGCCGGTCTCGATCCACTGTCAACGGGCACGGCGAGAGGGACCGTTCATGCCCGGGATGCTGCGAGGAGCGAGCGCAGAGGATCAAAGAAGAAGCCGCGGATTCAACAACCGGAGGAGTGCCGAGACGCGAGCACAATCCGGGATTCAAGGTCGCCGCTTGGGAATCGCGCGTGCGAAAAAATTAAAATTTTAATTAGATTAATAAAATGTAATTTGAGATTTGGGAAGTATAATAAAGCTCAAAATTATCAGAATCTGGGTGTTATCAGGAGGCTAGAATTGATGATTTGTGGTTGAAAGCCTCGTTGAAATTGTAAATGAGAATTAATATGTATCGTAACTGACTCTGAAATTGTCATGATGATTAAATGGAAATTAGTACTAAAGGTAATTTAAAATGGTTTTCGCGAAGTAAAGTTGGTGCGGGTTGTTTCCAAAATTCTATCAAAGGGAGAAGTAGGTATTCGGACAATAAAGCATGAATTAATTTGGTTTTCAAAGTTTGAATTTTAGAACCGAAGTGGCAGTTTTGAAGTTTTTGACGTCTCGTTGAGTGGGTGGGAGTCGCGTGCGAGCGGGCGATGCACGGATTGCGTCACCCGCTCGCAGGTAGTGGCCAGAACTGGGTCAATAGATCAGCCATCGGCCGATATCCGAAGGGTTGCGGACGAGCCGCGTTCGTGTACGACGGGTACGTCGTTCTCTACCTGAAGGGGCTACGCGCGCGGTTCCTTTTTTAGTCGCCTTTTACGACAAGCCAAGGCGGCTGGAGACGTATTCTGAACCCCCCGTCTCCAGGGAAATTAAATTCTGTACTTTTGGGAGAGTCATAGCCTAGGTGTAGTGAGGTGTAATTTTGCGGGGGTGCGATGAAGGTGAAATGATGCCTCTTTTGAAGTAAAAATTGTGCGCAGGCTGAATGCGGAATCGTAGTGAATTATATTTATAATCGAGGGGGTTTCAAGATCATGAGCCTAGCTTATGCACAGGGGTTGAAAGCTTTGGAGTAAGAGCAGATGTGGGCAGTAAGGTGAGTGCGAATCCTGGGCAAAATGTAAATGTAGGGATAGTAAAGAAATAAAAACATAAAATAAATGTGGGAATAGAAAGTAGGGAACGGTAAAGAACAACGAGAAATAGCTGGAAGCGAAAGGTTTTGGAGTACGGCATACGGTAAATGGTGAATGGTGAATTTGGAGTTAAGCTGTACCAGGTGTCAAGTAGGGTAGGTGCGGAAGTAGGTGGCGAGCAGTAAATGGGCGATGTGAAGGAAGGCGCAGAAGGAGGCGTCGTAGGGTAAGATCGGTACGCGTTCACCGAGGATAATAGAGGAATAGTAAAGTGGGTACAGTGGGGCAGTAAAACAGAGTAGGAGAATGGCATAAACATGGAGACCTACCCGGGCGGCCAGGTGGAGACAAAGGAGGAGAAAACAATGAGAAGATAAAGAGGCCGAGATTTACCGTTTTCATGAAACGTCGTCAGCAAAAGATATATATGTAAGGGCGCGCTTGGGCGCACAGTCATGCAGGGGGGAACCCGTGCTTGGTTGCCAGAGTGTAGCGAGTGTGTAGGGGTGCCGTAAAGTGGGCTGCATCAATATCATGCAACAGGAGGGACCAAGAGATAGGGAAGATGTGGTCAAAGTTCGTACGAAATTGGTCAGCGAGGAGAAGGATCAGGCCGGCCGGTCTCGATCCACTGTCAACGGGCACGGCGAGAGGGACCGTTCATGCCCGGGATGCTGCGAGGAGCGAGCGCAGAGGATCAAAGAAGAAGCCGCGGATTCAACAACCGGAGGAGTGCCGAGACGCGAGCACAATCCGGGATTCAAGGTCGCCGCTTGGGAATCGCGCGTGCGAAAAATTAAAATTTTAATTAGATTAATAAAATGTAATTTGAGATTTGGGAAGTATAATAAAGCTTAAAATTATCAGGATCTGGAAGTTATCAGGAGGCTAGAATTGATGATTTGTGGTTGAAAACCTCGTTGAAATTATAAATGAGAATTGATATGTATCGTAACTGACTCTGAAATTGTCATGATGATTAAATGGAAATTAGTACTAAAGGTAATTAAAAAATGGTTTTCGCGAAGTAAAGTTGGTGCGGGTTGTTTCCAAAATTCTATCAAAGGGAGAAGAAGGTATTCGGACAATAAAGCGTGAATTAATTTGGTTTTCAAAATTTAAATTTTAGAACCGGCGTGGTAGTTGTGGAGTTTTAACGTCTCGTTGTGTGGGTGGGAGTCGCGTGCGAACAGGCGATGCACGGATTGCGTCACCCGCTCGCAGGTAGTGGCCAGAACTGAGTCAATAGATCAGCCATTGACCGATATCCAAAGGGTCGCGGACGAGCCGCGTTCGTGTACGACGGGCACGTCGTTCTCTACCTGTAGGGGCTTCGCGCGCGGTTCCTTTTTTAGTCGCCTTTTACGACAAGCCAAGGCGGCTGGAGACGTATTCTGAACCCCCCGTCTCCAGGGGAAACCTAACCCTAACCTAACCTAACCTAACCTAACCTAACCTAACCTAACCTAACCTAACCTAACCTAACCTAACCTAACCTTTTTTTTTTTTTTTTTTTTGTTTGCCGGGAGGGGGAAAATGCATTTAGGCACACCAGGGAGGATCCCCCCCTGGTAGTGTGGGACTCTCGACCTCTGTCGCCTACCCACTAAAAACCCCCTCCCCGACTTGCCTGTTTCCTCAAGGCAGGATAAAGCCGGAACCGCCTTTCGGCACTACTTCAGCCCATCCTTATTGTCTCCCTCTATTTTTTACCGCTTGTGTTGTCTTTTGTTAGCCTCCCGGCATTTTTTTCATCTCATATATCTATTCCCTTCCATTTCCAGATAGAATAGGTCCTTTATCTACTGTATATATATATAGTTTTATTTATTTTATTATTTATTATTGTTATTTTTTATTTTATTATATTTCCTTTATTTTTTTGTTTATTTGTTAATTCAAATATACATAACGTCGATTTATTAATTCCTCCTGTGTATATTCTGTTCCCATATTGGTTCCTTAATTTCGTTACTCACTTACCCATCTCTTATGTCTGTTCTTTCGGCTCTTTTACTTCAGACCCATTTATTATCTACATACCTATCTGTATACCGTATATTCTATGTCTAGTAGAGTGTCATGGCGTATAGCCTTCTTATTTTATATTTTACCTGTCAACTGTGTTTTCTATTATTCTTACCAAGTTTGTCTATCTAAACTTTTCTAATTCTATGTTGCCTATATCTCAAACAGTCTTGGAATTATTTCAGCCTAATATTAGCTTACCTCGGCCACCTTAATGTCTATATTAATTTATTCTACTCTTTCAGGTTAATCCATCTTGGTTTTAGTTTTTCTCTCTCCCTCTGCTATGGTATGTGTGTGGAGAAGTTTCCCAGTCCTCAAGTTAAGTCTATTTACTTCTCTATATGAGGAATTTATCCATTTTATTATATTTTATTTTCTTTAATACTATAATCTCTGTAGCTTCTTCTTTCTTTGTACAATATAGGTACGTGTTGTTTTATTGAGTGTTCTATGTTGATCTCGTTTCTATTTATAACTATGGTTTAAACCTTGCTAACTAATCTACTTTTGCAGATCATAACCCTCCATAATGGACCGGCCTGTATCGTGCGTTAATTATCTACACTGTGCCTTATGTTACACCATCCGGTTGAGTTCCCCAGAGGTAAGCATCTATACTTCCATTTTATTAGAGTTTGTTAGCTACCTTTTAATTTGTTTATATCCCCCTATATCCTTCAGACTTCAGGCCGCCAGGCGTTATTATTTATTTCTACGCCCTCATCCTTTATTGGTTTGTGCTGTATTGCACGCTATCATAGATATCTATTGTCCAATATATAGAAAAGAAAAAGAAAGAAGAACCTTCTGTTCTATCTTCTTCGCATGTATAATATAAATAAATAAATAAATAAATAAGTACATAAATAATTAATAACTTAAATACATATAATTACACATGACTAGATAAATAGAACAAAACGGTCTACACGGATAAAATGACTAGATTAATAATATACTATGCAATATGTAAATAAATATATAAGTAGATGACTAGATATGTATCACAATTACGTATTTGACTTATTCCGCTTAAGTATACAGGAATAATTTCCTGGGTCTCTACGTGGCTGGTGAGTCAGTCGCCTCGTTGTTTTTAATACTTTGTCGGCATTTCCCTGTTCCTACCACGGCTTTATATATTTTATGATTTAATAATCGCCTATTCATTATAATTAGTAATTCGTTTTTTTTTTTTTTTTTTTTTTTTCCTTTAGGTTCATCTGTGCTACTTTGCTCAGCCATGAAGAGGAATTCCCCGGTCTGTACCCATACCCATGGTAGACCCTCCCCTTCATAACGGTACAAGCCGTACCCTCCAATCCTGGCGTCTGTCAGGCAACACTGTTTCCTATTTTTGTTTTTGTTTTTGTTTTCTTTTTCCTCTGTTATTTCCATTTTGTCTTAGTTTCTCTTTTCTGATTTCTTCTCTATGGTCCTTCTCCCATTTCTCTTTTGTTTTTAGGCAGTCTTCGCAGAATTTCCTAATTAGCGCGTTCGCTTTTTCCTTCTTTAGAAGTTCTGTGAAGGTTTCCACATCCCATCTATCTGGTTCTATGCTTCTCTGTAGTTCTATTCTTTCTGCCTCCCATCTGGGGCACTGGAATAGTGTATGTTCAACGTCGTCCATCGGGTTGTCGCAAAACCAGCATTCAGATGTTTCCTCTTTTTTGATTTTATTTAAGTAACTCCCGAAACATCCGTGTCCGGTGACGACTTGAACCAGATGGTAGTTCAATGTCGGGATTTTCCCCTTATTCCATTTGGCAATGTCCGGTATTATTTTCCTGGTCCACCTGCCTTTCTCGATTCTTTGCCATTCTTCTTGCCATCTTTCTTTCGTGGTTTCGCGTTCCTCCTCTTTAATCTTTTTTATCGTTTTATTTCTGGTTTCTAAAGTTTTGGGTTCTACTTTTTCTTCTTCCTCTAATTTCCTCATTCTACGGAAGATTCTCTCGTTTTCCAGGGCTACCATATCCCATGGTATCTGCCCTGTAACCACACACAGCACCTCAGTAGACACTGTTTTGTATGCCTTACACAGTCGGTTTAGGGGTAGTCTTTGGGTGCTCCTCATTAAGTTCATATTCATTTTGTAGTTTAAGGCCCTCGCCCATATCGGGGCTCCATACATTACTACAGATTTTACAATATTATAATACAGCATTCTAGCTTTGGCCCCTGCTCCCTTGGTGTTTTTCATCAGTATACTCAATTGTACTGCGTATTCGCTAGACCTGTCTGTGGCTGTCCTTATATGTTGTTTAAATACTTGGTTGCACTCAAAGACCACCCCCAAATATCTAGCCTTGTTACAGACTGGTATTTGGCTATCCCCTATTTTAACTACTATGCCTTCAGGATTTTTCCTTCCGGTCAACAGTATAGATTCCGATTTGTGTGCGGCTAGTTCTAGACCTTCGTTTTCATACCACCTGTTGAGGTCTTTCATGGTCTCATTTGCGATTTCTTTCATTATTTCTAGGTTTTTTTCAATTATAACGATCCCTATATCGTCCGCAAAGGCCACTAAGTACACGTCTTTCCGTAATTTTGTCTTCAGTAGCCCATCGTAGACCAGGTTCCACATGAATGGACCTATGATGGACCCTTGTGGGACTCCTCCGAATACTTGTATTTTTTCTTTTCCATTATTCGTATTTATTGTCAACCATCTATTATTTAGGTAGGATTTTATGAGCCCCACTATTTTTCGAGGAAACTTTCTTCTCTCCAGTTCTCTTACTATGCTCTTCCATTTCAGGGAGTTGAACGCATTTTTTACGTCTAGCAGTATTAGTAAGCAGTGTCTGCCCTCTTTTTTCGCGTTGTCCCAGTGTTGCATGACTTCCTCCATGGCGTGGACGGTCCCAAGTCCTTTCCTGAATCCGTATTGTTGTGTCGACAGGTCATTCCCCTTTATGGCTTCATGCAGTCTATTTTTCACTATCTGTTCGAATATTTTTGCAATATTTGACGCGATACATAGCGGCCTAAAGTCTGAAGGATTTATTTTATTAATATCCCCTCCTTTATTTGATGACTTACCTTTGGGGAGCAGAACCAGTCTAGTGGTCTTCCACTCCTCTGGCCAGTATCCCCTATCCATGCATTTATTTAGTAGGGTTTTCCAGAATTGGGTCGCTCCCATCCCTATCTCTTTTGCTGCTTTGGCTGTTACCCCATCTGGTCCTGGTGCCTTTTTAATCGCCATTTTTTTACAGGCAGCCATTATTTCCCCTTCTGTAATTTCTTCTTTCCCCTCTACTTCATTTTTCCTTTCACCTATTTCTATTTCGTTTTCATTCCCTCCCTCTGTCTCATTTCTACTATCATTCCCTGCTTTCTCTATATCATTTAACATGAACAGTCCTCCAATTACTTCTTTCGTCTGCTCAAGGTCTAACTTAATTGGGGGTGTGCTCTTCTTAATTTTTTTCATAACAGCTTTATACGGCTTACCCCAGACATCCCTATCTACGGTTTCTAGCAATTTGTCCCACGACTCCCTCTTTGCATTTCTCACTTCCTTATTCAATTCCCTCTTGGCCTGTCTATATTCGTTTTCTGCTAAGTCTAGTTCCCCCTTTGCTTTTTTCCTTCTTAGTCTCGTTACTTTTCTCCGCGTTTTTTTGGATTTCTCCCTAAAATTCCCAAGTTCAGGTTTCCACCAGTGTACCGGGTTTTTTCTAAAGTTTTTCTTTTTTTCACTCATACAGGAGTTTCCTATTTCGTATATTTCCTGTAAGGTGTTCTTAATGTCAATTACCCTGTCCCCAATTTTATGTTCCATGTTCTCCTTATTTCCGTACCTCTCTAGGAAGGTTTGTATATATTTCTTTTCGTCTAGAGTAAATTCTCTCCCCTCCTTATTAATATTGTTTTTTGTTTCAGGTTTTCCGATATTGATTTCGTGATATAAATACTGATGGTCTGATCCCGTAAATTCGGTAAGTACCATACTGGTTTTCACCCTGTTGACTAGACTTACACTCGTTATTAGGATATCTATTTTTGAACCCGTTCCTCTAGTGCATGTATTTCCCCCTTCTGTAAATATATATGAAAGGTTTTCACCCATCATGAATTCTAATACATTTCTTCCTCTAGGGTTCCATACGCTGCTGCCCCATAGTGGAGACTTGGCATTTAGATCACCGGCCAGCACAATACCGGGCCATTCCTTGGATCTTATTATAGCGGCAATTTCGTCTAATCTATTTTCTACCGTTTCTTCATCTATATTTGGTGATATGTAGCTACTTATTATTAGTGTTTCGTTGTAGCTTATTGCTATCATTCCTATTGTTTGTTTGAGTACTTTTATCTTATTTCCCTTTTCTATGCCTTTACTTGTTATCCAGATAGCCGCATCACCCTTTTTGTCATTGAACCAGTTATCTTTACTTTTATTTTGCTCTGTTATCATAACAATGTCTGGGTTGATTCTATTTACTGATTCCTCAAGCAAGTCCTGCGCCAATCTACATTTATTCAGATTTATTTGGAGTATTTGGACGTTGAATTTTATTGTTTTCTGCTTTTCCCCACGACTGCCTCTTTGTATAGGGCACATTTTAGTGAGCCTGCTATATGGTTGAGCTCTGTCTCTTTTCCTCCTTTGGCTGCACAAATTATGCACCTCGCTTTTTCTGACTTACATTCTGACATTGTATGTCCGTTTCCGCCGCATCTCCTACATATGGTAGTTCCTTCAGGCACTACCGCGCACCTTGCTGCAACGTGGCCCAAGTTATGGCACTTAAAACAACGCATCACTGTGGGTAACTGTCTGACCCTACAGTATACCCACCCAATCTTCACCTTATTATCTTTTATATTGCTCATCAGCTCACCTGGACCCTCCACAATTGCCGCTTGGGTTCCCATGTAGGCTCTTCTAAGATTCTTACAGATGAGATCTTCTACCTTTACTTTACCTTCCCTAGCTATGCTCTCTAATAATTCCAGTTTGTCGACTGCCGGGTCTATGTCCTGTATTTCAATTGTGGCTTTGGGTTTGAGCCTCCTTATTGCTGCTCTGTCACCCATCACCGCCTTCGCTTTTTCATGGAACTCGGTACTGTCCGTCTGGTTTTCGAATTCCACTAGAATATCCCCTGTCCTAGTTTGTCTAATTCTTTTGACTCCTTTAACATCTGCTCCCATCCCTTGTCTTAACTCTTTAGTCACGTCAGCGTAAGTTCTTTCTTTGTTTACACTGATTGTGATTGCTTCGTTTTTTTTAACTGATGTCATTGTTCTTTGTTTATATTTTTTTTCCTCATCCCCTGTATTCGTCGACTTTCTTCTATCTTTATTCTCCTCTTTCCTTCTTTTTGTTTTTATCGTCTCCCACTCCGAGTCGGAAGAGGCCCCTTCGCCGTTTCTGATTATCTCCACCCTTTTAATAGTTGGTAGCGCCCTGCCTTCTTTATTTTGCACCCTTGTCTTTTTTGTCCTTGATTCCAGCTCCGGTGGTGTTATATTTTTTCTCTTTTGAATGTTATTTATTTTTTCATCTCTTTCTCCCAGTTTTTCTATACGTTTGTTTATATTGTTCATGTTTTCCATGATCCATTTTGTTTTGTCATCTTCTACTCTTTCCCTTTCTGCCTGCTTATCTTTTTCTTCTCTATAAACTTGTGCGGCAATCATAATAAGGTCCCTTGCATTGTTTAAATCTTTGCTCATTTCCCTGCTTGATTTTAATGCGGTCGGGTTTGCATTTTTAACCCTTTCTAGGTAATTTAGAACTATGTCGTTCTGTACTTTAAGCATTCTTAGGATCTGCTCGATTCCCATAAGGGTGGTATCCACTCCTCCCAACTTACTTTTTTGTCTCGACCCTCCTATTCCTTCGCTCTCTCTCTCTATTTCGGGCTGGCCTTTATTACTATTTTCTTCTTCTATAAAGACATTTTCTTCTTCGTCACCCGTTAGATCTACATCTGTCATTGCTATATCCTGGCTTATACGCACTGGGCTTCTAGAAAGCGTTCGCATTGGCCTGAATATTTGGCTTGGGTCGCTTTGCCCTTTCTCGTTCCATTTCGGTTTCTCATTAGAACCTACTTGCTTTTTCCTTAATTCGTTTTCCGTGCTGATCCAGTATGTCTCCTCGGTTATATATTGATCCATGTTCCTATTCGTTTCCTTATCCTTGCCTATTTTCGTATCCTTGGTTTCCAGTCCAGTTTGTGTTTTTTGTTTGTTTGTTTTTTGATTACTCATATTTGGTCCCACGAGAGTGGTCGGAATTTAGGGTCCACCTACGCAGAGCCGCCTTGCGCAGGTAAGCCTGGATTACTCGGGGGGGGGCGGCAGGTACCCCCGAGGGACCGTTCATGGCTACACGATTTTGGTCCCTGTAGCCACGGGCTTCTCGGCACGGTACCTCACACCTTAAGCTGGGACCCCTTAAAAGAAGGAGAGTTTGGTGCCTGGATCGTTATTATGTATGTCAGAATATTGGTGCTTTTAGTGTCTATTATACGTTTCTTTATTATAGGTGTTGTAAAGGTTAATATTTCAAGCTAATAAATTTCTATACATCTTTTATTTTTCTCCTGAATTCCCGTGAGTTTCTTTAATTATATTTATTATCATTCAGTCCGTTCCTGCGAGTGTACCTTTATATCGATACCGCTATATACTTATTCTAGTATAGGAACCATTATTTCCTCACACTACTGTATTTTACTGCGGCAGTGCTGCCATCCTTACGTCATATCCTCTTATTTTTCGATCCTGCATACTTCATCCTACTATCTGCGCATGCGTGACCTTTCACTGCCGTATATATCCCCGTTACTAGAGGTGCCCTCCTTTCTCATAATTCCTATTTATTTATGTTTATGCTTACTATTTAACTATGTTATTTTCCTCTAAGTGTTATTATTCACCCTTCTAATTTCTAATAGCCTCTAGTAGATTACAAACAATCTGTCTAGCTTTTTTATTTTTCCTTATTATGGCAAGTATCCGTGAGTCTAGCTACTTCCCTGTCTTTCGTCTGCGCAACCTTTATGCGTCTACTGGGCACACTTGCGCCACCACTTCCTTCTTTCTCGTGTTCCTTCCTATGTCAGTCGTTCGCGTTTCATCCCGTCTAATATTTTAAATTAATAGTATTTTTATCCGACTTCGAAAAGGAGGAGGATACTCAATTCGATGAGTATATATTTTTTTTTTTTTTTTTTTTTTTTTTCTGGCTTTGTTCACCGATTACGCCGAGACGGATGGACCAATCGGAACGAAACCTTTTGCATCTTGTAGGATATGTCTTCCGATTGGTCCCGTTGAAAAAACATTTTGCATTTTTTCATTCCGAACGCTTTTTATTGCAAAAAACGTGCTATTTCATGTACGTGCGGTATACGTTCGCAGATTACTCCGAGGCGAATGGACCAATCGGAATGAAACTTTATGCGTCTTGTACAGTACAACTCCCCATTGGTCCCGTAAAACAAATATTTTGCATTTTTTTATTCCCAACAACTTTTTTTTCTAAATGTACGTTCACTGATTACTCCGAGACGGATGGACCAATCGGAATGAAATCTTTTGCGTCTTGTAGGATATGTTTTCCCATTGGTCCCGTTGTAAAAACATTTCGCATTTTTTTATTACGAACGGTTTTCATTATTGCAAAATAAAAACGGGAAGTTTGTAATCTCAACATAAAATGACTTCAATGATCCTTTAATATATTGTCGGGAGCATGATTCTGAACAACTTTTTCATTATGCATAATTAACGGAAACCTTTAGTTTTCGAGATATTCGTGAAAAACTATTGTTATTTTTTCTGCCTTTGTTCGCCGATTATTCCGAGACGGATGGACCAATTGGAACGAAACCTTTTGCGTCTTCTAAAGTATGTCCCCCGATTGGTCCCGTTAAAAAAACATTCTATATTTTTTCATTCCGAACGGTTTTTATTGCAAAAAACGTACTATTTCATGTACGTGCGGTGTATGTTCACCGATTATTCTGATATGGATGGACCAATTGGAATGAAACTTTTTGCATCTTGTACAGTACAATTCCCCATTGGTCCCGTAAAAAAAATATTTTGCATTTTTTTATTTCTAACGACCTTTTTTTCTAAATGTGCGTTCGCTGATTGCTCCGAGACGGATGGACCAATCGGAATGAAATCTTTTGCGTCTTGTAGGATATGTTTTCCCATTGGTCCCGTTGTAAAAACATTTCGCATTTTTTTATTCCGAACGGTTTTCATTATTGCAAAATAAAAACGGGAAGTTTGTAATCTCAACATAAAATGACTTCAATGATCCTTTAATATATTGTCGGGAGCATGATTCTGAACAACTTTTTCATTATGCATAATTAACGAAAACCTTTAGTTTTCGAGATATTCGTGAAAAACTATTGTTATTTTTTCTGCCTTTGTTCGCCGATTATTCCGAGACGGATGGACCAATTGGAACGAAACCTTTTGCGTCTTCTAAAGTATGTCCCCCGATTGGTCCCGTTAAAAAAACATTCTATATTTTTTCATTCCGAACGGTTTTTATTGCAAAAAACGTACTATTTCATGTACGTGCGGTGTATGTTCACCGATTATTCTGATATGGATGGATCAATTGGAATGAAACTTTTTGCATCTTGTACAGTACAATTCCCCATTGGTCCCGTAAAAAAAATATTTTGCATTTTTTTATTTCTAACGACCTTTTTTGTAAATGTGCGTTCGCTGATTACTCCGAGACGGATGGACCAATCGGAATGAAATCTTTTGCGTCTTGTAGGATATGTCTTCCGATTGTTCCCATTATAAAAACATTTCGCATTTTTTTATTTCGAACGGTTTTCATTATTGCAAAATACGTTCTGGTTCAAGGAATGCACCGATTGCGATGAAAGATTTCACATTTCGTAGATCATTCCACGATGATTCCATTTCCCAAAATTTATTTAACTTCTTATTGTTAATAACTATTGTTATTATAATAAAAAGCCTATTCTTTAGGGTTACCCTCCAAGGAATATACCGATCGCGATTTTTCAAACTTGTCCCTGCAAGTAAACTTCGAATACTGCTCGTTCCACTAAAAAGTGTGAAATAAAATAATTTTTAACAAAAAAAAAAATCCGACTTCAAAATGCACTAAAAAGTATAAAATAATTTCCATTTCATTTATATCTGTATTCCACAGCTATTAATACAATCTACTTAATCATTAAATAGGATACTAAATATATTTCAAAGTTTTCGGAGGCGGCGCAAAATTAAAAATACCCGAACAAACGGTGCTGCCAATAACGATTTGATTGTGGTATGGCAAACTTGGTAATTAATAAGTCGTAAGAGCAAAATTATAGGTCCGGTTGAAAACATTTGTAATTGTAACGATTGTATGAGAAATTGTCAGCACTCCTGATGGACATGCACTATACTGCAGTTTACAAGAGACCATACTTAACTCGTGCCGCTCACTAGGTCTAGAGAGATTTTTAATGACGTGTGTTATTCCCCTCTCCAGCTTGCTTCTTATTATACCTTGCGATCATATAAATGGTGGGCAGAAATATATGACGTGCGATAATTGAAAAGCGGTGATGATATTGTAAAGTTTCACGATGCAATGAAAATTCTATTATTTTCCGGAAAAAAATGATGTGAACGCAAAGTTAGAAGCAAGCTGTAAATGGGAATCACACGCACTATTAAAAATTTCCCTAGACCTCAGTAGGTCACTAGCTGCGCGACTTAAGTGCGGTCACTCGTGAACTGCAGTATAGTTAATTCGTAATGGGTATATTGATTCCCACTGAATATTGTTTACTTGAAATTATCAAATGGGTCATTTGTCACTGGTTGCCGACACCTGAACTAGGATCTTCCCAGTAGAGGAAAAGTTTTTAATTTTGCGCCGCCTCCGAAAACTTTGAAATATATTTAGTATCCTATTTAATGATTAAGTAGATTGTATTAATAGCTGTGGAATACAGATATAAATGAAATGGAAATTATTTTATACTTTTTAGTGCATTTTGAAGTCGGATTTTTTTTTTTGTTAAAAATTATTTTATTGACTTACCTTTGTGGCTTCTGTGTTTTGTTTTATAGAATAACTTGCCCGTTGTTGTGTGGTAGACATTGTGCATCTCAGGATTCGTTGTTGGTACATTTTTAAGTTGTCTTCATGGAAGCTAACCTAACCTAACCTAACCTAACCTAACCTAACCTAACCTAACCTAACCTAACCTAACATTTTTTTTTTTTTTTTTTTTTTTTTTTTTTAAACGAGGTGGGTAAAATGCATTTATGCAGACCGGGCAAGTTGTTAGGTGCCCGGTACTGTGGGACTCCCAGCTTGGTCTACCCACTAAAAAACCCACCTCGATTTCCCTTTCTGGTCGCCTGAGCCCAACTCCGCACCCGGAACCGCCATGACCATGGTCTTCAGCAATACTTCGGGGGCGGGCGGCATAGCTAGGCTCCTCGTTCACTACGAACAGTTTCTCTGCTAAGTATTCACGGAACGCAACACCACGGATAGGCGAAACTATTTAGCACCCCCCCAGGCAAAGTCACTCCTCTCATGAGACGTTACCATCTGTCTCTCTCTTCTGGGTGTTATTACTACGACCCCCCTACTGTCTTCCTTCAGTCATAAATTAAAAAAAAAACAGCAACCAAAAGGTGTCATAGGATAAAACCGAACACTGGGATAACCCACTTGTCATCCACTTAAAAGAGGTTAAAACTAGTCAAAAGGATAAAACGATAGTAAGCTAGGTCAATAAATTAATAAAATCGAAGACAATACAAAATAAATAAGTAAATAACACGAGCACACAAACTGGTGAGTACAGAGCACCTAACATCACAGTCAAAATTGAAACAAAGACTTGAACATATCTTTACAAATCAAGTAGTGATCAGGGGAGGTGAAGGGGCCTTCTCCCCTCCCTCGCAGCCCTTTCCATATTTCTTTCATGGGCCTCTTTTTCTCTCATCGCGCTAATTATAAAACCAATAACTCTGTCTCTCTTTGCGGTATCTTTCAGCAGATCGGTGAAGTTATCGGTGCTAAGGGACACGCCCAGGTCCCTCCCTAAGGTCTTTCTCTCCCCACTCCATCTCCTACAGTGAAATAGAAAATGGTCCGGGCTATCTACCGCGCCCGGGCAGAACCAGCACTCAGAGTGGTTTTGTTTCCCAATTTTTTGTAAATAGGTGCCAAAACATCCATGACCCGTGATCACCTGTGTCAGGTGGAACTTCAAAAGATTTGGCCCCCACCCTATCCACTCGTTGAGGCGGGGGATCAGTATAAAGGTCCACCTACCCTTGATAGATTCCACCCACCTTTGTTGCCACAACTCCAGAGTGTGCTCCCGCGCCTCTTTCTTCATAACCCTCAACTCCTCCTTTGTGATCTGACCGGCCTCCTTCCTCCTATAGTAGACCGTCTCTCTCTCTTTTATCAGGAGGTATATTGGCACCTGTCCCGTAATGACGCACAGTGCGTCCGCTGATGTGGTCCTGTATGCCTGTGCAAGCCTGAGCAGCGCGGTCCGTTGTGTACTGATAAGGAGTTGAGAGTTTAGTCTCATTTCGAGTCCGGAGGCCCACAGAGGAGCCGCGTATAGTATTACCGACTCTACTACCTTGTAGTAGAGCCGTCTCGCCAAACTGCCAGCCCCTCCTATATTGGGCATGAGCTGCGCCAACGTATTCGCGTATTTGAGTGCCTTATTACAGGCCGTCACTACATGTGCTCTAAAACCACGGTTCATTTCCAAGATCAGTCCCAGATATCGAGCCGCCCTGGCCGTTTTTATGGCCGTGCCCCCACACCTGAGTGTTAGGCCATCTACCACCTTCCGGCCTGTAAGAAGGATCGCTTCTGTCTTGTGGTGGGCGAGACTGAGACCCTCTGACTCATACCATTTATTAAGGTCCTCTATCGTGTGCTCCGCCACGGCCACCATCCTGTCCAACTTTTCGTCAATGATGACGATTCCTATATCGTCCGCGTACCCAATTAGGAACACGTCTCTCCGGAGTCTAAGGCGCAGTAGCCCATCATACACTATGTTCCATAAAATGGGCCCTATCACCGAGCCCTGCGGGACGCCTCCAAACACCTGGAACCGGAGCAGGCCCTCTTTAGACTCAAACGTAATCCAACGGTCATCTAAATAGCTACGGATGAAATTGATCATAGTGCTACTGAAACCTTTTTCTCTCATGCATCTTATAATGCTCTCCCACCTGACCGTGTTAAAGGCGTTCTTGACGTCCAGTAACACGAGCAGGCAGTGACGTCCTTCTCTCCTTGCAGTCTCCCAGTGGTTCTTCAGCTTCTCAATTGCGTCGTAGGTGGATTTTCCCTTCCTAAACCCAAACTGATTGTCCGCTAAGTCGTTCTTTTCAAGCTCACCAAGGATCCTGCGCTTTACCACTTGTTCCAGTAGCTTCGCTAGACACGATATGATGGACAGAGGACGGTACGCCTTTTCCCCCGCACTCTGGGCTTTCCCTTTTGGGAGTAACACCAACCTTCCTGTTTTCCAGGGGGTGGGCCAATACCCCCGCCTGTAGCAAGTAGTAAAAACATGGGCCAGCCACCTAGACGCCCCCATTGCAAAACTCTTAGTCACTGCTGACGAAATCCTATCAGGACCCGGAGCCTTTTTGGCAGACATCTTTCTCGCCAATATCAGCACTTCATCTGGTGTGATCACCTCGGTCCTGTCCTCTATTAGGGGGGGTGGCACAGAAGTTTCGACCTCAGTTTCTACAGCAGTAGCAGGTCTCGACACGGACTCAGGTAAATGTGAAGGTAAATAGCCAAACCCACTTATGCTCCCCGTCCTACTTTCTTCTACTATCCCTATGTCCCTATTTTCATCTACCCTCTGCATGTACACCTCACCAGGTAAGTGCCCCACATCTTTCTCCACCCCTACACTGATTCCTGGTCTTCTTTTTTCAGGTAGCGACTCCTCTGGGGGTGACAGTATAAACAGCTTCTTCACCACTGCCACCGATTCTTCCGGGCTCATCACATCAGGCTTGTTCGGTTTACCCTTTAGTCCCTTGATCACGATTTTGTAAGGTCTTCCCCACACGTCTCCGTCTATTTCGTTTAGGAGCTCTTTCCACTTGTCTTTCTTGGCTCTTCTTACCTCCCCGACCATGTCCTTTTTGGCCCTTTTATAGTCCTCTCGGGCAGCCTCTATATCTGCCGTCATACCCTTAGCCCTTGCCCGTGTGTACTTCCTCCTTTTTTTATTTGCTTCTTTTCTCTTATCAGCCACCGTATCCGTCCACCAGTACGCCGGTCGAAGGTCTCTCGGTGCCGACCTTTTGTAGTGGGTATGCCTGTTAACCAACTTTTCCACGTCCTCGATGAACTTGTCCACCTCAAGGATGGTACCAGTCCTTCCCCTCTTTCCAAAATTTTCGTCTCCATACCTTTCAAGGAGCTTAGAAAGAAGACCATCCTCATCTAACCTGCCCTTTCCCAAATCAAATAGATTCTGGCGTTCCGGTGACACTGATCCTTCCTCCTTGAACTCGTGCACAATGTGTCTGTGATCAGAGGCCGTGAACTCGTCGCTGACCACAGACGATACGTGACGGCTAAGAACCCTATCATTTCCTACTAAAATATCGATCACTGACCCGCCTCCCCTTTCACAGGTGACGCCCCCCTCCGCAATAATTGGGCGGAGGCCGTGGATCGTGACCAATTCGAATAGGGCTCTGCCCCTCCCACACAATGCTGCTGAACCCCAAAGTGGGGATTTGGCATTAAAATCCCCCATTACCAGAATCCTAGTATGGGACGATTCCACCTCCTTAATCAGCATCTCCAGCGCTGAAAACTGGTTATCCACCTCTTGTTGATTAACGTTCGGGGAGATATACGCGCTAATAATACCCACACCGTTATAGCTAATTCCAACAAAACCAGTCCCACAACCAATTATCGTGGTCTGTTTACATTTTGCCATACCTGTGCCGGTAATGTAGATCGCCGCCCTACCCGTAGTGTCGCTAAACCAATTCCCCGGTACGGTATAGGGTTCTGACACTACAACCAAATCCGCGCTCAGTTCTGTCGCCCTGACCTTCAGCAGGTCGTGTGCAAGTCTGCAATGGTTGATGTTCGCCTGCAGTATCGTCATCTTACCCGCGCCTGTTGAGCCTTAACGCCTCTTTATATCTCGGGCACCGGACCGAGGCCGCAACATGCCCAACCTGATCTTTAGGTAATCCGTCTGCCACACATAGCAGACACTTCGGCTCTTTATCACACTCCCTCATCCGGTGGCCCCCCATCCCGCACTTTCTGCACAGACCCTCGCTATCACCGGTCACGCTACATCCATTCGCTATGTGGCCAAATGCATGACATTTATAGCATCGCAGAAGGCGGGGGATCTCCTGCGCCGAGACTACCGACCACCCAATCTTGATTTTTCTACCGTTCAGTAGGCGGCTCATATCGGCTGCCGGTCCTTCGATTACTGCCACCTTGCTCATTCTTGGGTCCGTACGGAAAACCTTCACCTTCACACCACGGGCCTCATGTCCCAGCTCACTCCTCAGTGCTTCATACACCTCCTCTTTTTCTACCGAGGGGTCTATACCTCTGATCTCCACATCCATCATCTTCTGTAGACTAGCTACCTCCACCTCTGGGCCCAACTTCCCGTCCAAGCATCGCTTTACTCCCTCCAGATCTGCTCCCTGGGCAAACTCAATAAGCAGGTTGCCCGCTCTCGTCTGCTTCA
The DNA here is from genome assembly GCF_907164935.1 of Osmia bicornis bicornis. NCBI lineage: Eukaryota > Metazoa > Arthropoda > Insecta > Hymenoptera > Megachilidae > Osmia > Osmia bicornis. The sequence continues at coordinate 1,069,431 of NW_025791318.1, forward strand.
CGTTCCTAATTCCTTCGGGGGTCTTTCCCGCCGCCCCCTTTACCCTCTTGAGGATCTCGGCAAATGACGTGCCCTTACCGAAACGAACCGCTATAGCCTGAGGCTTAAAGTTCCTCTTAGGTGTGGAGCCTGGCGCCCTTGCCCTATCCCTACCGAGTCTGGGTGTCCCCCTCTCGTTGGGCGTGGTGGCTACCCTATCCATCTCTTCCGGTTCGCTCCTCCTTCTCCTTCTCCTGACCTCCGACCATCCCGGTTCCCTGAAAACCACTTCCCTTTCCTGTCCTGTCGTTAGGTCCCTATCTGCTGTCCCCTCTACCGTCTGTGTCTCAATCTGTGTGGGTGTGTTCTGGAATCTTGTCCTTTTCCCCTGGTTGTTCGTGGGAGGGGTGCTCTCCTTTCTCTTCTGCTGTTTGACAGCCGGGAGGGGAGGGAAATCACTCCTCATGTCATCCTCCGTCTGAGTACTAATGGTCTTGGTTTTCTTTTCTTTTTCAGGTCCACTTTCCGCCAGTGCTTCGGTCGGCTCCATCATCACCTTTCTCAGGTGAATACCCTTACTCTTTTTCTTAATAGTGTGGTCAGTATGTACCTTCCTCAGCTCAACCACCGCAGCCATAACTTCCTGGATATTATCCTTCATCGAAACGTATGTATTCTTGAGAGCAAGATCCACTTCCCCCTCCTCCTTCAGGATCAGGTTGTCGAAAACGACATTATGGTCATTGATCACATTCAACACCCTTTCCATCACTGCAAGGCTAGCGTCCACCTTCTCCTCGAGGGTGAGGCTACCCTTCCTCTGATGTACAGTGGTGACACCTACCCCTCCTCCTCTTGTACACTTCTTGGTCGGCTCGCTCTCGCTTTCGGCCTCATCCCCTGTGAGGTCTACCGACTCTGGCCTATTCGAGGGGGTCCTGGTTGCTCTGCTCTTGGTCCCGCTGGGGGGCGTTCTGCGCAGTCGCGGCATCCTCACGAACGCTCGGCTTATCCCAGGGTCACCCGGGTTTGCATACGAGCCTTCGCCAGTAACTGTTACTGGGACGGGGGCCTGGCGGTCTACCACCCGTTCTGCGCAGTCGTATGTTAACGACGCGGGGGCGCCTGCACACGCACTACCCACCGCGCCGGTACTGGGGGGTCCGAGTCCCCCTGCACCGTAAGCCTTAGACTTTTTATCAACGTTGTCCATATTTTTAAGTGTAATTGTAGAATAAACCGTAAACATAGCCAAGTCGTCATAAATAAAACAGTCCGTAACTCTGTCCGAAACCCAAATCATAACCACAACACTGCCGGATCATCAACTATTGTCAAATTACATTAGGACGATAACCATAATGTCAGGCCCATCCTGTATTAGTGTTTGGTCCGCGGGAGCTATTTTATTTCGCTCCTGCCCTCCAAGCACTCCAAAAGTGCATGGCGAGCGTTCCCCTATCCGCCACCTGGGGACGCGCCACGTCGGGGTATCACCTCCCCGCCTATCCTGGACAACCAGGTAGGTTCGTGGTAACCTAACCTAACCTAACCTAACCTAACCTAACCTAACCTAACCTAACCCTAACCTAACCTTTTTTTTTTTTTTTTTTTACGAGGGGGGGAAAATGCTATTACGCACACCGGAAAGATGGACTTCCGGTAGTGTGGGACTTCTAAACGTAGTGTACCCACTAAAAAAAAAACCCCTGCCTCGAGTTCGCAGACCGGCCAGTGTCGCGTAAAACCAACCCCCGGAACCGCTATATGCATTCCTTCGGGGGATAGTGCGACAAGTCTGGTTACTAGTCATACCTATTATGGCCATCAGAACACCATAAATTAATCAGGTTAACATATTCATCCAGTTAGGGGAATTATACTATGCCTTCTGCACGTTCATTCTCGCTCTTGTCCTTGGCAATATGCTTGGCAATATGTTATCCCGACCCCCTCAGGGATCGTATCTCCCTTATCCATACGTCGGCAGACCACGATTTATCCGGGAATGTTCCTTAACACCTTAATTATTTCTAGGTGACCGCATAAGCGTTGTTATTGTCGTAACTAACAGTAAATTAAAATATCAAATTCTCCGCAGTAAGGGTAGAGATCAGTACGCCAATTAAAATTAAAATAGCAATAAATAAGATATCGTATCATGAAATGGTACTAGGTCACTACTATAAAATACAATAAATAAATAAATAAATAAATAAATAAAGTACATTAATAAAACAGCAACAAAACTTAAAACAACCATAAAATAAAATAAAATAAATATCACAGTATGCCGACTGTTGTCCTCATTTAAACATAAAGCCGACCCCTATGGTCGGTCATCCCATGTTTAGGGCGGGGAAGCACAAGAAACGGTAGGGTCTTTCATCCCTTCCTTTTCCCTTTTTTCTTTTTATACTTTTTATAGGGCCTTACCACTTCGCTTTCATATATTTCTTTTTCTCTCAGTGTCCTATTAATGTAATCCAGTATGTGCACTCTAGACTTTACCTCCTTCAGCAACCTCATAAAGTTGTCCACTCTAAAGTCTTCTTGTAATTGGCTACACAACATCGCTCTGTCCTGTGTCCATCTCTCACAGATGAACAGAAAATGGGCGGGGTCGTCTTCCACATCAGGGCAAAACCAGCAACTGGACGAGTCCTGTTTTTTAAATTTCTTTAGGAAGGAACCAAAACACCCGTGGCCCGTTATCACTTGGGTGAGATGGTAACTTAGGATTTCTGGACCCCAAGTAATCCATTCCATTATATCGGGGATCAGGGTGTAAGTCCATCTGCCTTTGGTGGATACATCCCATTCTTGTTGCCACCTCCGGATGGTAAGAGTTCTCTGTCTCTTCTTTTCCTCTTTCATGCGTTCTTTGCTTTCTTCTACAGGTTGGTTCTGCAAACCCTCCCTGTACATAAACAAGGATTCCCTTTCTCTTATTATCATGTGTAGTGGGACCTGCCCCGTCACTACACAAAGGGCATCCGCTGATACCGTACCGTATGCACGAGACATCCTAAGTAGGGCAGTACGTTGGGTACTGATCAATATATTGGTGTTACTCTTATATTTTAACCCCCCACCCCATATTGGCGCTGCATACGTAATGACGGACTCGACCACCTTGTAATATAGCTTTCTAGAGAGGTTTCCAGCACCTCTCGTGTTTGGGGTCAGCAGTGACAGCACATTGGCATATTTTAATGCTTTATCGCAGATGGCCAAGATATGGTGTCTGAATGACTGATTTCTTCCCAGCAACAAACCTAAGTATTTGACCTTATCAGCTGTTTTAATAATGACCCCACCGCAATTCAGGCTAAGCGTGCCCGGAACCCTCGCTCCGGTTAGTAAAATAGCCTCAGTCTTTCCATGGGCCAAGGTCAGACCCTCTTTTTCGTACCATTTCGTTAACTCGGCTATAGCTTGCTCGGCTTTACTAACCAGCCGGTTTAGACTCGGTCCTATCACCACGATCCCGATGTCATCGGCATACCCAATTAGATGGATACTCTTCCTCAGCCTTAATCTCAACAGGTCGTCATATACGATGTTCCATAATAGGGGTCCAATAACTGACCCCTGGGGGACCCCCCCAAAGACCTGGTATCTCAGGACTGTTTCTTTCCCTTCATACAGAATCCAACGGTCATTCAGGTAACTCCGAATAGTGTTAATTAGTTTCCTTGGGAAGCCTCTTCTTTCCATACAATTAATTACGCTATTCCATTTTATAGTATTGAAGGCATTCTTGACATCCAAAAGTACCAAGAGGCAGTGGCGACGGTCTCTTTTGGCGCCCTCATATACTGTCAAAACAGCCTTCATCCCGTCCAGTGTCGACCGTCCCTTACGGAACCCATATTGGTTTGGGGCCAGATCATCTTTCTCGAGCGCAGTGTTTATCCGATCTTTTATAATCTGCTCAAAAATCTTTGCGAGGCAGGAAATTATTGACAGCGGTCTATAGGCTTTGCCGCCGCTTTCCGATTTGGACTTCGGGAGTAACACGAGCCTGCCCGTCTTCCACTCCCTGGGCCAATATCCGACCGTATAGCACGTATTGAAAATATACGCCATCCAGTTTGATGCTCCTACCCCGATCTCTCTTGCAGCCAAGGAAGAAACCGCATCTGGGCCAGGGGCCTTCTTAGGGGCTAATCTGGCAGCCGCCCTCACAACATCTTCAGCGTCAATCATCGATTCCTCTACTGGATCATTACATCTATTTACAGGAACTGGACAGCCTTCCTCCGTCGATCCCATCTCTATCACGTCGGGGTCAATAATAAACAATTTCGCCACTATGGCATCGATTTCTTCAGGTACTAACACGTCGGCGGGTGACGTTTTGCTCTTTATTGACCGCATGACCATCTTGTACGGCCTGCCCCACGTATCACTCTCCACCTCCTGTAAGAGTTGTAACCAGCTTTCCCTTTTTGCTTTTCTAATCGCATAGTTAAGCTCTGCCTTGCTCTTCTTATATAAGACCCTAACCGCATCAAGCACAACCGGGTCCTGTTTAGATTTGGCTCGCGTATAACGTCTCCTCAATTTATTAGCTTCCTTTCTTTTCTGGGCAATCTCGGGGGACCACCATGCAATTGGGCAGCGGTTATCCTGCGCTTTTCTTGGGTATTTAGTGAAACGTTTCAACATTCGGTTTATGTCTAGTATAAAGTCATCTACATCTTTCGCCGAATTATTTCGTGTTAAGTTTTCAAAATTTTTATTACCGTACTTTTTGAGTACGGCCTCGAGGAACTTTTCTTCGTCCACCTTGCCCTTTCCTATATCCAGGGGAGATACTCCGGTGTCCATTTTTGGGGTTGTATCAAACGCATGTATGAGGTACTTATGGTCTGAACCTGAGAATTCCTCCGACACCTCGGAGTCCTTCAATAAGTGAAGAGCACTTCTATTGCACAATATTATGTCTATTTTCGAGCCTTTGCCGCGATCACACGTCACTCCTCCTTTCGTAACCACCGGGTAAAGATCCACTGACGCGCAAAACTGGAAAAGTATTCTTCCCCTACTACTCCACACATCTGATCCCCATAGTGGGGACTTCGCATTGAAATCCCCCATGACCATGATCTTTGTGTTCATTGCCCCAAGCGATGCAATTGAGGCAGACAGCGTCGTAAGAAACGTCTCAAACTCCTGGGCGGGTAGGTTAGGGGAGGCGTATACACTTACCACATAGTACTCGTTATATTTTACCATCACAAATCCTTCTTCTTTTACCACGAGGGAGATTTTTTGTCCTGCGCTAATCCCCTTGCTAGTGATATAGATAGCTGCCCGTCCCGTCTTATCGACGTACCATTGTTCGGGTGTCCTATACGGCTCAGATACCGCGACCAAGTCAACCCCAAAGTCATTTGCTGAGACCAACGTCAGGTCATGTGCAGACCTGCAATGATTCAGGTTTATTTGCAGAATCCTTATGAATTTTTAATCACTTTTCTAACTGCTTCCTTATAGATTGGACAGCGGATTGATGCCGCTACATGGGCTGCGTCAGACTCAGGGTAGCCGTCCTGTAGGCATAGTCTACAGAGCGGGGGTTTCTCGCACTCTCTCATGTCGTGTCCGGGGGTACCGCACTTCCTGCATAAGCCTGCACTACCAGTTGGCACTACCGGGCATCTTATTGCGATGTGACCCACTGCGTGGCATCGATAGCACCTAGTAACACGGGGGACCTCCTTAACTGTGGCTACGGTCCAGCCAATCTTGATTTTACCTCTACTTACAAGTGTTCCAAAGACAGTAGCAGGACCCTCTATCAACGCAACTTTGTTTTGACGGGGGTCTGTGCGTAAAACTTTCAGCCGTACCTCCTTCGGTGAGCAACCCGTGTCCTTCATGACCGCATCGAGTATCTCTTCTTTTTCTGCGTCTGGGTCAATATTCTTAATTTCCAGATCTACTCTTTCTTGGAGCTTAGCGACCGTGATATCATCGCCGAGCTTACCTTCTAACACCTTTTTTATCGTTTCCAGGTCCGCCAATGGTGCGAATTCCAAAAGTAAGTTACCCGCTCTCGTTTGCCTCACTCCCTTCACACCTTCCGGTGCCGGTCCTACCGTCCTCTTAACCTTTTTTAGGACCTCCGCAAAAGATATACCGGGCTCGAATCGTATTGCTATGGCTTGTGGTTTGTTCCTTTTCCTCTTGTTAGGTAGGGGTGTCGTTTCAGCCGGGATTTGACCCTTATTTTCCATTTCACCCCCGATAGCTCCTTGCCGCGGGGAGGGTCTAATTTTCCTTCCTTTCTTCCTTACCAGTTCCCATTTCGGTTCCCCTGGTTCAGGGCTATCGACGTATACCATTGGTTTCCCGATCCTTGTTTCCACACTCCTGATCTTGGGTTTCGCTCCGGATGCTCCTGTTGTCTCGCTCGATCTTGTTCTTTTTTCAGCGTTTTCTTGCGTCGGGGAAATCTCCTTCCTTTTGTGCTTCAATTGGAGGGGGGGGGAATTCCTCGTTCATAATTGTTTGAGTGCCTGCTTCACGGCGTTCATACACCCTTTCCACAGATGCAACCTCGCCACTCCCGGTCACCTGTTCCTTACCCATTATCGGATCTGAACTAACCATCTTCTTTTTCTTTTCAGGTGCTGCCATCCTCGTCGTTTCCTGTGTCAGCATATCGTTACTCGCCGTCCTCAAATCATCTATCACTGTAGCCAGTTTCTCCAGGCAGGAGTCCGTTTTCCGAAACGCTGTTTCAATCCTAGGATTCGCAGGTTTCTCCTTCATCATGGCATTTCGAATTACCGCGTTAGATTCAATCATAACCACCGCCAGTTCCGCGATCACATTTAGGCACTGGTTCATCCTTTCTTCTGGATACAAAACATGTCTGGACAAATCCTCTACTGCGACCTCCGTTATGGATTCATCCATTCCCACCTCTTTTGGGGTTGTTGGACTTACCCTTACCTGTGGGGGTGACCGCTCTATCAGGGAGGCTCTTCTAAATATTGCGTTTTACATGTTGCTGGAGGTCCATGCTTCGAAGTCCTCTACTGTCCTCAATCCACCCTTGACTACGTCAGTAGCAGATGCTTTCGCAAGGGCAAAGCAATTGTCATTTCTTTCCTGCTTTGCCTGGTTCACGTCCATTTTTTTACCAAAGGTCGTCTTATTTTCATCCGTTGCCGTTTGCCTCATTGGTTTTTTTTTGTTGATTGTTTGTTGGTTTGTCCATAGGGATCCCACGCGATGGTCGGAAATATCGGTCAACCCGCATAGAGCCGCCTTATACGGGCAAGCCTTCTTACTCGGGGCGGCCTGTACCTCCGAGGGACCGTTTGAGACTACAAAATTTAATTCCCTGTAGCCACGAGCCTATCAGCACGGTACCTAACACTTTCAGCTGGGAATGAACAAAGCACTCACTCAACACACACACACACACGCACTCACACCCATGGTGTTTGGTCCGCGGGAGCTATTTTATTTCGCTCCTACCCTCCATACACTCCGAGAAGTGCATGGCGGGCATTCCCTTATCCGCCACCTGGGGACGCGCCACGTCGGGGTATCACCTCCCCGCCTATTCTGGACAACCAGGAAGGTTCGTGGAACCTAACCTAACCTAACCTAACCTAACCTAACCTAACCTAACCTAACCTAACCTAACCTAACCAAACCTAACCTAACCCAACCCTAACCCTAACCTAACCCAACCCTGACCTAACCTAACCTTTTTTTTTTTTTGCGGGGAGGGGGAAAATGCATTTAGGCACACCAGGAGGGGTGCGAGCCCCCCTGGTAGTGTGGGACTCTCGACCTATGTCGCCTACCCACTAAAACCCCCCTCCCCGACTTTCCTGTTTCATTGTTGAGACAGGATAAAGCCGGGACCGCCTTTCGGCACTACTTCAGCCCATCCCTATTGTCTCCCACCATTTTACCTTTATGGTGTCCTTTTTGTTTACTTAGTTATTTCTCCATTTTCTGTTGTTCTTTCTATCTTTAGTTATTATTATTAATATTATTTTATTTTTAACTTCACTAGCTATTGTTTGCTTTATTCTTTGTCTTGTTTCCTTATCAGTTTCCTTTATACCAAAATAAAAGAAAAACCTATATACTTTTTCTTCTTTATCCCTTTCCTTTAAGCTATCCTACACTCCTGTTACTTCCATATTTTTGATTTCAAAATTTTTTACAACTCGGTAACTCTTATCGTATTAGTTTTCCGCTTACTTGTTTTATTGTTGCACATGTCCATCTCTTATTACTATCCTTTCGGTTCTCTTGCTTCAGACCCATTCATTGTGTCCTCATGCCTATCTATATACCGTGTATTCTATGTTTCGTATAGTGTCATGGCGTATAGCCTTCCCACTTTATGTTATATCTGTCAACCGGTTCAATTTATTATTCTTTCCAAGTTCATCTATCCGGACCTTTCTAATTTTGTATTACCTAGATCTCAAACAGTCTTTGGGATCATTACAACCTAATATTAGACTACCTCAGTCACCTTAATATATATATTAATTTATTTTACTCTTTTCAGGTTAGTCCATCTTGGTTTGTTTGATTTTCGGTCGTATCCCAACCTCGAAACAGACTATAGCTTTCGTTTCCGCATTAAGGTAAGCCTACTTAATTCTCTATATGAAGATTTATCTGTTTCATTATTAGTTTTTTATACTATAATTTCTGTACCTTCTTCAGTCTTTGTACACTATAGGTACGTATTACATTCTTAGCTGTTCTATGTTAATTTCATTTCTGATTTGTAGCTATGGTTTAGCCTTACTGACTAGTCTATTTTTGCAGCTTGTAACCCTTCGTAATGGGCAGACCTGTAACCTGTATCAATTATCTACACCGTGCCTTAGGATATACCATCCGGTTGTGTTCCCCAGAGGTAAGCGTCTATATTTCCATATTGTGTTTATTCCATTAATTAGTTACCTTTCAATTTATTTATGCCCCCCTATAGCCTTCAGACTTCAGACCGCCAGGCGTTCATTTTTATTTGTACGCTTGCGTCCTTTGTTGGTTTATACTGTATTGCACGTTGTTATATATATCTATTGTCCACTATTTAAAAAGCCCTCTGTTCCATCTTATTTATATATATATATATAGTTCCATGATAAATAAATAAATAAATAAATACATAAATAGTTAAATAAATAAATAAATAAATAAATAAATAAATAATTTAAAAAAAAATAAAAACATACAAATACATACATAACTAAATAAATAGAACAAGACGGTCTACACAGATAAAAATGACTAGATATAATAGTATGATAAGCAATATGTAAATAGAGTATAAGTAAATGACTAGATATATATCACAATTGCGTAGTTCACTTATTCAGTTTATATACAGAATGATTCCCTGAACATCTTCACGACTGGTGAGTCAGTCGTCTCGATTTTTTTTTTTTTAATATTTTGTCGGCATTTCCCTGCTCATACCACGGCTTTATATATCTTATGGTTAATGATCACCTATTTATTAATTTTAATTAATCATTCATTTTTCTTTTCTTCTAGGTTCGCCATCAAGAGGAATTCCCCGGTCTGTACCCATAATCATGGTAAATTTATCCCCTTCATAACAGGACAAGCCGTACCCTCCACCCCTGGCGTCTGTCAGGCAACACTGTTTCCCTTCTGTACCTTAATCTTTTTTCATATTTCTTTCTTTGCTCTGTTCTCTTCCTATTTTTGTTTTTGTTTTCCTTTTCTTCTGTTGTTTCTATTTTGTCTTAACTTCTCTTTTCTGATTTCCTCTCTGTAGTCCTTCTCCCATTTCTCTTTTGTTTTTAGGCAGTCTTCGCAGAATTTCCTAATTAGCGCGTTCGCTTTTTCCTTCTTTAGAAGTTCTGTGAAGGTTTCCACATCCCATCTATCTGGTTGTAGGCTTCTCTGTAGGTCTATTCTTTCTGCCTCCCATCTGGGGCACTGGAAGAGTGTATGTTCTACGTCGTCCATCGGATTTTCGCAGAATCAGCATTCAGGTGTTTCCTCTTTTTTGATTTTATTAAGATAACTCCCGAAGCATCCGTGTCCGGTAAGGACTTGTACCAGATGGTAGCTCAGTGTCGGGATTTTCCCCTTATTCCATTTAGTAATGTCTGGAATTATCCTATTGGTCCACCTGCCTTTCTCGATTCTTTGCCATTCTTCTTGCCACCATTCTTTAGTAGTCTCGCGTACCTCTTCTTTAATCCTTTTTATCTCTTTATTTCTGATTTCTAGAGTTTTAGGTTCTATTTTTTCTTCTTCTTCTAGTTTCCTCATTCTATGGAAGATTCTCTCATTTTCCAGGGCTACCATATCCCACGGTATCTGTCCTGTAACCACACACAATACCTCCGTGGACACTGTTTTATATGCCTTGCATAGTCGGTTTAGGGGTAGTCTTTGAGTGCCCCTCAGTAAGTTTATGTTCATTTTGTAGTTTAGGGCCCTCGCCCATATCGGGGCTCCATACATTACTACAGATTTTACCACATTGTAGTACAGCATTCTAGCTTTAGCCCCTGCTCCCTTAGTGTTTTTCATCAGTATACTCAACTGTACTGCGTATTTGCTAGACCTGTCTGTGGCTGTCCTTAAGTGTTGTTTAAATACTTGGTTGCACTCAAAGACTACCCCCAAGTATCTAGCCTTGTTGCAGACCGGTATTTGGCTATCCCCTATTTTTACTATTATTCCTTCGGGATTTTTCCTTCCGGTCAGTAGTATAGATTCCGATTTATGTGCGGCCAATTCTAGACCTTCGTTTTCATACCACCTGATGAGGTCCTTCATGGTCTCATTTGCAATTTCTTTCATTATTTCTAGATCTTTTTCAATAATGATGATCCCTATATCGTCCGCGAAGGCCACTAAGTACACGTCTTTTCGTAATTTTATTTTCAGTAGCCCATCGTAGACCAGATTCCACATGAATGGTCCTATGATGGACCCTTGTGGGACTCCTCCGAATACTTGTATTATTTCTTTTTCATTTTTCGTGTTTATTATCAACCATCTATTATTTAGGTAGGATTTTATAAGCCCCACTATCTTCCGAGGAAACTTTCTTTTTTCCATTTCTCTTACTATACTCTTCCATTTTAAAGAATTGAACGCATTTTTAACGTCTAGTAAAATTAGTAAGCAATGTCTTCCCTCTTTTTTCGCGTTGTCCCAGTGTTGCATGACTTCCCCCATGGCGTGGACGGTCCCAAGTCCTTTCCTGAAACCGTATTGTTGTGCCGATAGGTCATTCCCTTTTATGGCTTCATGCAGTCTATTTTTTACTATCTGTTCGAATATTTTTGTGATGTTTGACGCGATACACAGCGGCCTGAAGTCTGAAGGGTTTATTTTATTAATATCCCCCCCTTCACTTGGTGACTTACCTTTGGGGAGCAGAACCAGTCTAGTGGTCTTCCACTCCTCCGGCCAGTATCCCCTATCCATGCATTTATTTAATAAGGTTTTCCAAAATTGAGTAGCTCCCATCCCTATCTCCTTGGCTGCTTTGGCCGTTATCCCATCTGGTCCTGGTGCCTTATTGACCGCCATTTTTTTACAGGCAGCCATTATTTCCCCTTCTGTAATTTCTTCTTCCTCCCCCTCTACTTCTTTATTCCTCTCCCCTATTTCTATTTCGTTTTCGTTCCCTCCCTCTGTCTCATTTCTACTACTATCACTCCCTAATTTCTCTATATCATTTAACATAAACAGTCCTCCAATTACTTCTTTCGTCTGCTCAAGGTTTAATATAATTGGGGGTGTACTCTTCCTAATTTTTTTCATTACCGATTTGTACGGCTTACCCCAAACATCCTTATCTACGGTTTCTGGTAATTTATCCCATGCCTCCCTCTTTGCATTTCTCACTTCCCTATTCAATTCCCTCTTAGCCTGCCTATATTCATTTTCTGCTATGTCTAGTTCCCCCTTTGCTTTTTTCCTTCTTAGTCCCGTTACCTTTCTCCGCATTTTTTTGGATTTCTCCCTAAGATTCCCAAGTTCAGGTTTCCACCAGTGTACCGGGTTTTTTCTGAGGTTTTTCTTTTTTTCACTCATACAGGCGTTCCCTATTTCGTATATTTCTTGTAAGGTATTCTTGATGTCAATTACACTGTCCCCAATTTTATGTTCCGTGTTTTCCTTATTTCCGTACTTCTCTAGGAACGTTTGTATGTACTTCTTTTCGTCTAGAGTAAGTTCTCTCCCCTCCTTATTAATATTGTTTTTTCTTTCAGGTTTTCCAATATTGATTTCGTGATACAGGTACTGGTGATCCGAGCCCGTGAATTCGGTAAGTACCATACTGGTTTTCACCTTATTGACTAGATTTACACTCGTTATTAGGATATCTATTTTTGATCCAGTTCCTCTAGTGCATGTATTTCCCCCTTCTGTGAATATGTAAGATAGGTTTTCACCCATCATAAATTCTAATACGTTTCTTCCTCTAGGGTTCCATACGCTGCTGCCCCATAGTGGAGATTTGGCATTGAGGTCACCGGCCAGCACAATACCGGACCATTCCTTGGATCTTATTATAGCGGTGATTTCGTCTAATCTATTTTCCACCGTCTCCTCGTCTATGTTTGGAGATATATAACTACTTATTATTAGTGTATCGTTGTAGCTTATTGCTATCATTCCTATTGCTTGTTTAAGAACTTTTGTATTATATCCCTTTTCTATACCTTTATTTGTTATCCAGATAGCCGCATCACCCTTTTTATCATTGAACCAGTTTTCTCTACTTTTATTTTGTTCTGTTATCATAACGATATCTGGATTTATTCTATTTACTGATTCCTCGAGCAGATCCTGTGCTAGTCTACACTTGTTCAGATTTATTTGTAATATCTGGACATTGAATTTTATTGTTTTCTACCTTTCCCCCCAACTGCCTCTTTGTATAGGGCACATTTTAGTGAGCCTGCAATATGGTTGAGCTCTGTCTCTTTTCCTCCTTTGGCTGCACAAATTCTGCACCTCGCTTTTTCTGTTTTACATTCCGACATTGTGTGTCCATTTCCGCCACATCTCCTGCATATAGTGGTTCCTTCGGGTACTGCCGTGCACCTGGCTGCTACGTGTCCCAGGTTGTGGCACTTAAAGCAACGCATCACGGGGGGTAATTGTCTGATCCTACAATAAACCCACCCGATCTTTACCTTGGTTTCTTGCAGGTTGCTCATCAGTTCGCCTGGGCCTTCCACAATTGCCGCTTGAGTTCCCATATAGGCTCTCCTGAGATTTTTGCAGATTAGATCATCTACCTTGACGTGTGCCTCCTTTGCTACGCTCTCTAGGACTTCCATCTTTTCTACTGCTGGGTCTATATCCTGTATCTCTATTGTAATTTTTGGTTTAAGCCTCCTTATTTCCACTTTATCACCCATAACCACCTTTGCTTTTTCGTGGAAATCTGTACTATCTGTTTTGTTTTCAAATTCCACTAGTATATCCCCAGTCCTAGTCTGTCTGATCCTTTTTACCCCTTTCACGTCTGCTCCCATCCCTTGTCTTAGCTCTCTTGTTACGTCCGCGTATGTTTTCTCTTTACTTACACTTATTGTGATTGCTTCATTTTTTTTGACTGGTACCGTATCTCTTTGCTTGTATTTTTCCTTGGTTTTTTCAACCTCTCCTGTATTTATTATCGGTCTATCTCTTTCTTTATTCTCGTCTTTCCTTCTTTTTGATTTTACCGTTTCCCATTCCGAGTCGGAAGATACCCCTTCACCGTTCCTGATTATCTGAACTCTTTTAATGGTAGGCAGCACTCTGCCTTCTTTGCTATGCACCCTAGTCTTTTTGGTCATCGATTCCATTTCTGGGGGTGTTATGTTCTTTCTTTTTTGAATGTTGTTCATTATTTCTTCTCTTTCTCCTAGTTTATCTAGACGTTTATTTAAATTATTCATGTTGTCCATCATCCATTTTGTTTTCGCCTCTTCTATTCTTTCCCTTTCTGCCTGCTTGTCTCTTTCTTCTCTATAGACTTGTGCGGCTATCATTACTAGATCCCTTACGTTGTTTAGTTCTTTGTTCATTTCCCTACTCGTTTTAAGCGCAGTCGGGTTCGCGTTTCTTACCCTCTCTAGATAGTTTAGAACTGTATCGTTTTGCGATTTGAGCATACTTAGGATTTGCTCGATCCCCATGAGAGTGGTGTCCACTCCCCCCAACTTGCTTTTCAGTCCCGGTCCTCCTGTATCTTCATTATCCAACTCTGTCTCGGGCTGTCCTTGGTTTCTACTTCCTTCATCTTCAAAGACATTTTCTTCTTCATCCCCCGTTAGCTCTACCTCCACCATCGCAATGTCCTGGCTTGTTCGCGCTGGGCTTCTAGACAGTGTCCGCGTCGGCCTGAAAATTTGGCTTGGGTCGCTTTGCCCTTTCTCATTCAATTTCGGTTTCTCACTTGAACCTACTTGCTTGTTTCTCAATTCATTTTCCGTGCTAATCCAGCACGTTTCCTCGGTTTTGTATTGTTCCATATTCCTATTCATTTCCTTGTCCTTGCCTATTTTCGTATCCTTGTTTTCCAATCCAGTTTGTATTTTTAATTGTTTGTTTGTTTTTAGGTTATTCATTATTTGATCCCACGAGTGTGGTCGGAATTTAAGGTCCACCTACGCAGAGCCGCCTTGCGTAGGTAAGCCTGGATTACTCGGGGGGGGCGGCAGCTACCCCCGAGGGACCGTTCGTGACTACACAATTTTGGTCCCTGTAGCCACGAGCTTCTCGGCACGGTACCTCACACCTTAAGCTGGGACCCCCTTAAAAGGAACCTAACCTAACCTGACCTAACCTAACCTAACCTAACCTAACCTAACCTAACCCAACCTACCCTAACCCTAACCTAACCTAACCTAACCTAACCTAACCTAACCTAACCTATCTAACATTATTTCTCATGTAGATATAGTAATAATGGTATTGTCAATAAATGTACATTGGTCTGTGGGATTAAATCAGTATATTAAATTTCATCTGATGTAGATATAGTAATAATGATATTGTTATTCAATGTACATTGGTCTGTGGGATTAAATCAGTATATTAAATTACACCTGATGTAGAGATAGTAATAATGGTATTGTTATTAAATGTACATAAGTCTGTGGGATTAAATCAGTATATTAATTTTCATCTGATGTAGATATAGTAATAATGATATTGTTATTAAAGGAATGTTACATATCTAATGTTGATATAGTAATAATGATATTGTTACCAAAATTACATTGATCTGTGGGAAGGCACCAGTATATTACACCATATCTAATGTAGATGTAGTGTAAATGATACTGTTATTCAATGTACATTGATCTGTGGGAAGGAATCAGTATATTGCAGTAGATCTAATGTAGATACAGTAATAACGATACCGTTATTAAGTGTTTATTACATATCCAATATAGATATAGTAATGACGATAATGTTACAATCTGTGCATTGATCTGTGGGAAGTGGTCAGTATATTACATTATATCTAATGAGGATATAGTAATAATGATATTGTTATTAAATGTACATTCGTCTGTGGGATTAAATCAGTATATTACATTACATCACGTGTAGATATAGTAATAATGATATTGTTATTAAATGTATATTACATATCTAATGTAGATATAGTATTGACGATAATGTTACAATCTGTGCATTGATCTGTGGGAAGTGATCAGTATATTACATTATATCTAATGAAGATATAGTAATATGATATTGTTATTAAATGTACATTGGTCTGTGGGAATAAATCAGTATATTACATTACATCTAATGTAGATACAGTAATAATGATATTGTTATTAAATGTATATTACATACCTAACGTAGATATAGTAATGACGATACTGTTATTATATGTAAATTGATCTGTGGGATTAAATCAGTATATTAAATTACATCTGATGTAGATATAGTAATAATGGTATTGTTATTAAATGTACATAAGTCTGTGGGATTAAATCAGTATATTAATTTTCATCTGATGTAGATATAGTAATAAGGATATTGTTATAAAATGTATATTACATATCTAATGTAGATATAGTAATAACGATACTGTTATTATATGTACATTGATCTGTGGGAATGTATCAGTATGTTAGATTATATCTATTGTGGACATAGTAATAAAGAAACTGTTATTATATGTACATCGATCTGTGGGAAGGGATCAGTATATTACATTATATCTATTGTAGGTATAGTCATAATGATATTGTTACCAAAATTACATTGATCTGTGGGAAGGGATCATTATATTACATTATATCTAATGTAGATATAGTAATAATGATATTGTTATTAAGTGTACATTGGACTGTGGGATTAAATCAGTATATTAAATTTCATCTGATGTAGATATAGTAATAAGGATATTGTGTTTAAATGTATATTACATATCTAATGTAGATATAGTAATAACGATACTGTTATTATATGTACATTGATCTGTGGGAAGGGATCTGTATATTACATTATATCTAATGTAGATATAGTAATAATGATATTGTGTTTAAATGTATATTACATATCTAATGTAGATATAGTAATAACGATACTGTTATTATATGTAAATTGATCTGTGGGAAGGGATCAGTATATTACATTATCTCTAATGTAGATATAGTAATAACGATATTGTGACCAAAATTACATTGATCTGAGGGAAGGGATCAGTATAATACATTATATCCAATGTAGATATAGTATAAATGATACTGTTATTCAATGTAAATTGATCGGTGGGAAGGGATCATTACATTACATTATATCTAATGTAGATATAGTAATAATGGTATTGTCAATAAATGTACATTGGTCTGTGGGATTAAATCAGTATATTAAATTTCATCTGATGTAGATATAGTAATAATGATATTGTTATTAAATGTATATTTCATATCTAATGTAGATATAGTAATAACGGTACTGTTATTATATGTACACTGATCTGTGGGAAGGTATCAGTATATTACATTGTATCTAATGTAGATATAGTAATAATGGTATTGTCATTAAATGTACATTGGTCTGTGGGATTAAATCAGTATATTAAATTTCATCTGATGTAGATATAGTAATAATGATATTGTTATTAAATCTATATTACATATGTAATGTAGATATAGTAATAACAATACTGTTATTATATGTACATTGATCTGTGGGAAGGTATCAGTATATTATATTGTATCTAATGTAGATATAGTAATAACGAAGCTGTTATTATATGTACATTGATCTGTGGGAAGGCATCAGTATATTACATTATATCTAATGTAGATATAGTAATAATGATATTGTGTTTAAATGTATATTACATATCTAATGTAGATATAGTAATAACGATACTGTTATTATATGTAAATTGATCTGTGGGAAGGGATCAGTATATTACATTATCTCTAATGTAGATATAGTAATAACGATATTGTGACCAAAATTACATTGATCTGAGGGAAGGGATCAGTATAATACATTATATCCAATGTAGATATAGTATAAATGATACTGTTATTCAATGTAAATTGATCGGTGGGAAGGGATCATTACATTACATTATATCTAATGTAGATATAGTAATAATGGTATTGTCAATAAATGTACATTGGTCTGTGGGATTAAATCAGTATATTAAATTTCATCTGATGTAGATATAGTAATAATGATATTGTTATTAAATGTATATTTCATATCTAATGTAGATATAGTAATGACGGTACTGTTATTATATGTACACTGATCTGTGGGAAGGTATCAGTATATTACATTGTATCTAATGTAGATATAGTAATAATGGTATTGTCATTAAATGTACATTGGTCTGTGGGATTAAATCAGTATATTAAATTTCATCTGATGTAGATATAGTAATAATGATATTGTTATTAAATCTATATTACATATGTAATGTAGATATAGTAATAACAATACTGTTATTATATGTACATTGATCTGTGGGAAGGTATCAGTATATTATATTGTATCTAATGTAGATATAGTAATAACGAAGCTGTTATTGTATGTACATTGATCTGTGGAAAGGCATCAGTATATTACATTATATCTAATGTAGATATAGTAATAATGATATTGTTATTAAATGTATATTACATATCTAATGTAGATATAGTAATAACGATACTGTTATTATATGTACATTGATCTGTGGGAAGGTATCAGTATATTACATTATCTCTAATGTACATATAGTAATAACGATATTGTGACCAAAATTACATTGATCTGAGGGAAGGGATCAGTATATTACATTATATCCAATGTAGATATAGTATAAATGATACTGTTATTCAATGTAAATTGATCGGTGGGAAGGGATCATTACATTACATTATATCTAATGTAGATATAGTAATAATGATATTGTTATTAAATGTACATTAGTCTGTGGGATTAAATCAGTATATTACATTATATCTATTGTAGATATAGTAATAATGGTATTGTTATTAAATGTACATTGGTCTGTGGGATTAAATCAGTATATTAAATTTGATCTGATGTTGATATAGTAATAATGATAATGTTATAAAATGTATATTACATATCTAATGTAGATATAGTAATAACGATACTGTTATTATATGTACTGTTACGCCCCGGCGGAAATTTTGAAATTTATCCGCCTTGCGTCCCTTATCAAGCCCTTTGGGGTTCCGAGGATTTCTCATGTAAGGGTCGTGAGGTGGGTGTTTCACTTTTCCGCCAATCTTTTCATTCCTCCTCTACCTTGTACATCCTTGACAAGCCTTTCGAGGTTCCGAGGATTTCTCATGCAGGGGTGTGCAAGGAAGAGTTTGAGTTTAATTCTTTTCTATTTTTGACTTCTTCTATTGCTTTCTCTTCTTTATTCTATTCTACCCTGGAATCGTGTATCTTGTCAAGCCCTTGGGTTCCGAGAATTTCTCATGCGAGGTACACGAGGAATGGGTATTGCTGTTTCCTTCTTTACAATAGTTTACGTGACCCTCCTTGAAACTATCGTCGCCAACCAGAGATATATAAGACACTTCGCATTCCGGGAATTTCCCTTGGTCACTGCGTAGAAACGGGAAAACCGTAATAACTTCCTTGTCGAGGAAACTCTTTCCCTCTCATTTGCACAAAGCGTCAGCCGGTCCGATCAGGATCATTATTACCTTACCGAATGATAGTGTGAAGAGAATGGATGGATGAATATGAATTTAAACGACGAAACTAAAATAAATGAGAACCTTTACAAAGCCTAACGTCGCGAACGTTCGACCGCCGTTCGAATTGTAACGACCCAGAGTGAGTACGTCACTGCACCGACTTGTAGGGAGAGCGGTTCCCTTAGAAGGCGACTCGTATTCTGTGTTTTAGGGATTATAGGTTCGTGTGGTTTGCGGTTAAGGAGTGAAATCCAAACACTAATGTGCTAGAAACTGAATGGAAAATTGTTTATTCAAAAATAGAAAGGTAAGTGAATATTGAAATATAATACAAAATCGCTAGTATCACAATAAGTGCGGCTAGAATTAGGAATACAATGAGAGATTATAATACGTTCGCCCTAGATTGGGAATACAATTGAAAAATATGTAATTAGTAATTAATATATGTAAGTAAAAATTAATAATTATAATTAATCGATAGCGCTAACGCGAATGCGGCGTGGTCTTCTTATACAGTCAACACTCTGTTTGTTTTCAACAATAATTATGGAAACTAAACTCCAGAGGTTTGTGCTAGACCATTGGAATCAAGTTAACCCTTCCTACAGGTCGCAATCGGTTTCTGGTTATACCAGAGCCGTGTTAGACGCAGGCCGTTCAAGGAGCTCCGCTCCTCGCTAGCTCTTTACACTTGAGTGTTGGCTTAGCGTAACACCTGTGTAACACGTTGCGCACCGCGAATAGGAGGTCCACTGATCCGTAGTCCTGCACGCCACCAGTGGAATAGTAGGAATTAGCTATAGCTCGCGCTCTATCGCTGCCTAGACAGTTCAGCGCAATGACGGACAAAATACTAATCAGAGTGTTGTCTGTTTCAGACCGAGGTCTGAGAAGATCTGCTATGAAACTGTGCGGAACGCCTCTATTTATACTCAGATTTTGCTGAGTCGGCACTTTTTTTCCGCATAGAGTTCTTGGGGTAGCTGGGTTTTTCCCGTCACGTGGTGGTCCAGCATCCCCACTCTAGAATACTACCCCACCGTATGGTTACTGGGGTTGCGCTCGCGCGTGCGCGGTCGGACGTCGATAATTTATCGGTAAACTGTTTTACCGTCCGACTTATCGACTAAACTTTTATCGATGTATTTAACAGACTCGGTTATCGATGAAAAATGAAAATGTTTATTACAGAAATTTATACATTAAATATTAACAATAAAAATAAAATAGAACACCTTGTATGAAATATAAAAATTAATTACAATAAAGAAAATGAAAACAAAAAGATATTGCGCTTGATTATCGGGTCGTTACAACTTCCCCCGCGCGTTTGTCTCTTGTCCTCAAGAGACAATGATTTCGTCTTTTCAGATTACATAGAGCGCAGCAACATTTCTCCTCGCTGTTTCTTGGAGAGGCTGACAGGACTCCGAAATAACGCATTATTTGTCCGTGTTCCCTTCTTGGGTCCGTCCTCTCTGATTTTCCATAAGTTTTCCAATTGAACTCTGGTATGTCTATTAAAACCAACCTCCACTGTGGTGATGATGGTGGTGGTGGTGTTGGTGGTGGTGTTTCCTTCCTCAACATTTCTTCTTGCGCTGTCATCTTTGAAATTTTTGCACAAAAGAAATAATTAATAAATGAAATAAATCTTTGATGATACAATTCTACCTCTCTAAATTGTTTCAAGGCTCTTCTTAACTTTCTTAATCTTTCTCTTCGTCCTGCGCGACGTACCATTTTCGCTCTCTATGAATTGAATATAGCTGCGCGTGCGTAGCGTCGCTTCGTATATCTCTCTCTGTCGCTCTTAGTTTCTGTCTCTTTCTATCTTTTTCTATGCAATATGGCGGACTTGCGAGTCTGCGCATTAATATATCGAACAAAAATAAAAATGTTTTGCAGGATTTTGGAATGAAGTATGCTTGTTGGATTTAACAAAAAGATTTATTTACTATGAAAAAAAGAACAAATTAAAGGATAATATATGATGGATACAAAACATAAAAAAGGAAAGAAAGGAAAGAAAATAAATATGATTAAGGGTGGTTAGTCAAAGTATTTAAATAAAATATTTCTTGGTCTTCTGCCGGCGTCAAGTACCCGTCTCTGAATATTTCTAGGGTTTCTTGTTCGATTCCATTTATAGCCTGCAGGCAGGTTGAGCAGGCCAAGACAGGTCGTACTAGTGCAAATTGAAATCCGCACCTAATGCAGTTTGATTGTTTTACTGCTTCTTCCCTTAGTATGAAGTGATGCGTTCCTACATGGACCCAATGTTTTTTGTTTGCAGGGCTCACATGCAATGCGCAAGTTGCACATATGCGTCCCAACTTCAAATCCAGCACATATTCGAATGCTATTGTACCATCTATTATGCACAAGGCATCTACTATACTTGCTGTCTGTTGGACCATTGTTCTGTAAATTAGAACTATTGCTTACTATAAGGTATTAACAATTATAAATCTCATTGTCTATGCTTACTCTTTCTTCTTATCAATCTTTCTCTTCACCTCTCCTTTTTTTTTTCTTTTTGTTTTTAAATTTTTCGTGGTAGCGTTGATTGCGCGTGCTTGCTTTCTACGTACTTTTGCAATATGGCGGTAGGTTCGAATTTTTGCATGTGCGCATGCGCATGTTCCGAAAATCATATAGATTGCCATATCGATTTTCATTTTTGATCTATGTTGTAAATTGGTCGATAGGCCCTCTTTAGTCTATCTTTGTGAACTATTCTAGTCTTTTTGGGACTTATTTGCAATTCTATATTATTCTTTTCTATGTTTCTTAAAACTTTGTACGGTCCTGTATATTCTTTTTGTAATTTACTTTTTCTTGGTGGGTTTAATAACATAACTTCTTCTCCTATTTTATAATTAATCGGTCGTATCTTTTTATCATAATAGTATTTCTGTCTGTATTTTGATTGTTCTAGATTTGTTTTTGCTGTTTGCCTAATTTTGTGTAAATTTTGTAATAGTTTGTCTACATAATCTGGGTATGTATCTAAACTGTCAGTAGCTGTAAATTTTGATGGTAGTCTTGCTTTTCTTCCATATACCAGTTCATGAGGTGTGAATTTTGTCACCTCATGAACATTTGTGTTGTATGAAAACATTGCTTGTTGTAGCCATTCGTCCCAGTGTTCTTGTTTGGATATATAGTGTTTCAAGTACTCAACTAGAACGTGATGGCTTCTTTCTAGGGACCCGTTTGACTGAGGATGGAAGGATGATGTACGGTACGTCTGGATGTGGAAGATTTTTGCTAGCTTCTTAATAAGTGAAGATGTGAAGCATGTTCCCTGATCGGTGAGGATAGCTTTAGGACTGCCGAATTGGCATATGAATGAGTTGGTAAATGCTCTTGCGACGTCCTCTGATGTAGCTGACACAAGTGGAACTGCGACGGAGTACTTGGTCAAGTTGTCCTGTGTGGTGAGGATGTAACTGTATCCTTTTTGCGTCATAGGTAAGGGTCCAAGAATGTCTAGGGACACCTTATCGAATGCGTCTGAAGGAGTGTCTGTGATGACCATAGGCTACTTATTCTTCATCCTTACTAGCTTGGTTCTTTGGCAGCTAATGCATGATCTAATATAATCGGTAATTTCTCTTTTCATGTTTTTCCAATAATACTTGTTCCTGATCCTGAGGTAAGTTTTTCTAATTCCTTTGTGTCCTGCAACTGTGCTTTCATGATTTTCTTTAATTATACTTCTTCTTTCATCCTTAGGTGGAGTTTGGATTGTTCCTTTGCAGACGATGATGTTGATGTTTGAATCTGCAAAGATTACTTGAAGAATTGCTTTTAACCCTTGCTTGTCTGGCATGCTGCATTCCTGGATTCCTTTTTGAATTAACATGTGACGAAGAGTTTTAATTTTCTGTGGTAATGTTTCTTTATAATCTATTAATATTCCAAAAATTAATTTATTTTTAATTTTATATTCTGTGATATTGTCTTGTGGTTTAGAAATTTTAATCTTTTCATTTTCTATTAACTGTTTTGATTGGTAATCTTCAGGTTGTCCTTCTTTATTAATGAATATTACTGCTGTACCTCTGTTCATCCATAACTGGTCCTCGGTTTCTTCTATTCTGAATATGACTGGTCTATTGCTAATTATTTTTGGTTTAATTTGTTTAATCGTGGATGGTTGTTTAGGTTTTTCTTTTCTAATTTTGATAGGTGTGATAGGTGCTGATAATGTGTCACTTGAGGTTTCTTTTTCTACTTTTCTTTTTATTATAGGAGATCTTTCTCTTGTGCTTGAAGAGGAATCGATTCTGGGTGGTTCTCTGAAGATATGTTTAGGTTATATCGTTTCTTCATTGTATTCTTCAATTTCGTCTCCAATTATTACGGGTTCTTGAACTATAGGTCGTTTCTGTGGGATGATATATTTTTTATCTTGTGGAGGTTGATGTACTTCCACCATGACTTGTTGTTCGTTAGGTTTTCTTTTCTTCTTGATCTCTTCAAAGGAGTATATCTTTGGG
The DNA here is from genome assembly GCF_907164935.1 of Osmia bicornis bicornis. NCBI lineage: Eukaryota > Metazoa > Arthropoda > Insecta > Hymenoptera > Megachilidae > Osmia > Osmia bicornis. The sequence continues at coordinate 1,093,123 of NW_025791318.1, forward strand.
TTTGGATTTGTTCTCTTCCTTGATTTTGGTGGTTCTTCAGATACATCAGTTTCGTAATATTGAGACTCGTCTGAACTTGTATAGTCTTCTTTTATCCTTTTTCTTGCTGTTCTTCCTCTTTGAGATGGGCTTCTCTCTCGTATCTTATCTTTTCGGTATCTTTTCCTTATTTCAACATCTGTGGAGTCATCTCGTGGTCGTGTTAATTGTTTGTGGCTGATTTTCCTTTTCTTAATTTCTCGTGAACTGGACGAGGTTGTTGGCCTTGGTCTTCTTGGATATTGATGCCATTCTTTCTTCTTTTTATGATTTTCAGACTCCGTTGTAGTTGTTGGTCTCGGTCTAGTTGGATACTGATGTGCTTCTTTTTTCTTTTTAAATTCCCTAGATTCTGACGTCGTTGTTTGCCTAGGGCGAGTGGGATATTGATGCCACTCCTTCCTTTTTTTGTGCTTGCCTGATTCTGAGGTGGTCGTTGTTTGTCTGGGGCGAGTGGGATATTGGTGCCACTCTTTCCTTTTCTTACGTTTCTTCTTTGATCCAGACGTAGATGAGTGCAGCCTTTTCGCATTTATTTGTAGAGCGTTTATATCTTCGACAGGATTTCTAGATAGAGCATCGGCGTTCATGTTTTGTCTCCCTGGTTTGTATTTAATTTCGTAATCGTATTCGCTCAATCTTAGTGTCCATCTCATGAGTCTTGATGTTGGATCTGAAAGACTGTTTAACCATATTAAAGGTTTGTGATCAGTGATTAAATAGAATTTTCTGCCGAAAATATATGGTCTGAAATGATTTATTGCGAATATTACAGCAAGTAATTCTCTTTCTGTTGCGGAGTATTGTGTTTCCGGTTTATTCATTACTCTTGATGCGTATGCTACTGGCTGATCTTTTCCTATTTCTCCTTGACTTAGGACCGCTCCTACTGCTGTTCCGGATGCGTCAGTGGTTATATTAAATGGTCTCTCAAAGTCAGGATATTGTAGGATTGGTTCTTCGCATAGTACGTTTCTCAAGAATTCGAAAGCTTGCTGTTGCTGGCTGGACCATTCGAATTTTTGCTCCTTCTTCGTCAAGTCAGATAATGGTTTAGCTATTTTAGAGAAGTCTCTAATGAAACGTCTATAATATCCGCACAATCCTAGGAACTGTCTGATACTTTTGACAGTCATCGGAACGGGGAATTTTTGGACCGCTTCAACCTTTGCTGGGTCAGGTTTTACACCGTCTTCTGTAATTATATGACCCAGGTATGCCACTTCTTTCTTTAAAAATTGGCATTTGTCGGGTTGCAAGCATAAGTTTGCTTCTCTAAGCTTCATCATCATTCTGTTGACTTTTATCTCATGTTCTTTTAGCGAGCTTGCATAAATTACGATATCATCGATAAACACGAATAATTCCAGTCCTTGTAGTCCGTCTAAAACATTGTTCATCAGGCGTTGGAACGTGGCTGCAGCATTTTTTAAACCAAAAGGCATTCTATTGAATTCGAAATGCCCGAATGGTGTTGAGAATGCTGTCTTATGCTTATCTTCTGGATGCATCGGTGTTTGATGAAAGCTAGATTTTAAATCAAACACCGAGAAGTATTTTGCGCTTCCCACTTGATCCAGGATATCAGTGATATTGGGTAGCGGATAGGCATCGCTGATCGTTTTTTCATTTAATTTTCTAAAATCAATCACTAATCTCCAGCATTTATTTCCTTGTGAATCTTGCTTTTTTGGTACTATCCATAAAGGTGAGTTAAAAGGTGATGAGGAATGCTTGATGATTCCTTTTCCCAGGAGATCATTTACTTGGTGATTAATTTCATCTTTGAACGCATGAGGATATCTGTACTGCTTAACATTTACAGGCACCCCATCCGTCGTGATGATCCTGTGATAGATTTTATTCGTTGCTGGAAGTTTATCTCCGTCAATATAAAATCTGTCAGCGTGCTCTTGTACTATATCCTCTACATTGGTGAGTTCTTCTTGATTTAAATGACCTGTTTGTAATATTTCAAGAATTTGCTGAGCTCTTTTAGGTTCTTGATGGGTTGTTTCTTCGTTTTGTGGTGCCTCTTCGTACTGTTGTAATTCAACTGTTGGCATACTAATTTCAATGTCTTCTGCTCCAACGTTGATCGCATATAGGAACGCTATACCATCACGATTCGTAACTACAGCGTTTCCCATATATATTTGTGGGTGAAGCTGTAATTTTGGGACAAAACCAGTTTTGATTTCAGTGTTTGATACTCTTATAGGTATCATGGTTTTTGTCCTGGATGGTATTACCACTGCTGGTTGCTTGAATGGTATTATATTGTTATTTATGATTAGTATAGATTTGGCGTAATTGATGCTGGCTCCACTGCTTTTGAAATACTCTGTTCCTAAAATTCCGTCTTGTTCTATTGGTAGTTCTTCGATGATGTGGAATACGGATTCAGTTTCCAATATCTTTACTTTGATGTATCCTGTTGTATAAATGGAGCTTTTAGTGATTCCATTTAATTGAAAAATTGCATCTGTATTTATAATAATTTCTTTTGAAATTGCTTGTTTTTTAATTATATTAATGTCTGATCCCGTGTCGACCATGAATAAGGCTTGCTGATTTTTGAAACTTTCGCTTACTAGCTCGACACTGGGAGATTTATTTATTTCTCCTAAGTTTAGGTACAAAATTGCCTTTTTACGTACCTGTTGTACTTGAGGAGTTTGTTGGAGTCTTTGGTTTCTGTTGCGTTCTTGATATGCCTTTTTCCGGCATTCCTGAATTGTATGGCCAATGTTTTGGCAGAATTCACAAATTGGAGGTCTTGTTCGTGTCCAATTTTGACCTTGTCTCTGCGTAGGCTGGTTCCTATAGGTTTGAGCTGGCTGCACAAAGTCCCGGGGGACTCCCGGTCTTGCTGGTTGGTCCTTAAACCAGCAAGTTTCCAAGGTGTGCCCGGACCTTCGGCAGTGTTGGCAGTGTTTTGCTGGCCAGCGGGCCCTCGACATTGATTGTCTTTGGAACCGCTGACTGCAGCATACACTGGCGTTATGCCCGTATCCATAGCAGTTGTCGCATTGTTCGGCCGTAGTGAATCCCTGTGATAACTTAGCTTTGGTCTGGCTTTCTAAATTCTCTGCCTCGGCTACAATTGCTGCACTGATTGCTTCGTCAAGGCTGTTGAAGTTCTGATTTTTCATTCGGTTATATACTTCCTGTTTTAAACCGGTGAGGAAAGCTTTAATTGTATTAGTTTCCGACGATCGGTTGTATCCTTCGATGTTATCTGGGAATTCTAATTCGTTGCAGCTTTTAATTTGTAGTAGAAGTCCTGAGACGCGGCTGCCGTAGTCCACGACTGCCACAGTTGGACCCTGTGCGATCCTTGCCATGTCGCCGCATAGCTGCATCGAAGTGAAGAGTGGTGCGAACCGTGATTTTATTACGGCAATCAGTTCCTCGATGGTGTCGTAGTCTCCGTTTAGTACCACTCTTGCTGCTTGTCCGTAGAATTTGTTCTTGATTAATTGTACCAATCCATACTCAGCATTCGGAGAGATTATATTCTTCGCTTTGAAACAGCTCTTTGCATACTGATAGACTGGTATGTTGCGGCCGTTGAATGCTGGTACGATGTCTGCTGCATCGCGAATACTGATCGGTCGGCTTCCTTCAGTCGATCCGTTGGCTGATCCGCTGGCTGATGCGCTGGCTGGTTGATCGGCTGTTCCGTTGGCATCTTGATTCTTGCTTATTAATATAGTATATATGTATGTGTATATGTATTATATATTTGTATTTATATTTTCTCCTTTTTTTTTTCTTCTTCTTGTATTTTACTTTTTATCTGTACTTGTCTGTTTCTAGGCTAACCATTAATGTCCGCAGAGATACGATTTCTCCTTACCACTCGAACAATCCCACCGCTGTCATCAAAGGTCGTTCGAAGCAATAAACATCATTGTATTCGAAATTCTAAGAACTACCTAGCGACAACAATGAATTTTGAACAAAGGAATGTTCTGGTAGAAATGTTTAAATTCATTGCTAACGAAATGTCGATTCCACCGAAATAGTTATGCGAAAGATTGTAAATGAATGCATAATCGGCATTGCGATCATCGTAAATGCATCGTCCGCTTTTACGCTGATAAGATCTTATTATAAATCAGGAAAGATAAATAATTCTGATCCTGCTAAGGGAAAATAAATGGATAACGGTTTCAATTGTTAAATTATATATCTCGATTTCAAGATCATTCGTGTTTTGGTCAAATTAATAGTATCATTTAACAGTTCAACATTTGGATATTCAAATTAAAGCAATAGCTGTAAATTAGCAATAATACATTTGAAGGAAATACTGCGTAGTTTCTAGAAAACTGTTGAAACTATCATGGCGACGTGTTAGAAAGAAAAAGGAACACCAAAGAAAGGGGATGAGGAATCTTCGTCTAGCTCGCGCGTCTTAACCAATCACCGGGCACGCGACACTTCCGAGCACGTGCCACGATTCGTCAATCCGTCCCCTCCAAGGACGATGATCGCGCGGCGGGCCCTTCGCCCGTCGATCTCGCGCAAATTTCGACGCTCTTGATCGATCAATCGTCGAGGTACGTGATCTTGAGCCCGTGTGTCCGAGAGACATAGTTGTTCGGAAATCGCGACAGTTTTCCTCTGCGGTAAAGTCCTCCGCATAGCGAGGCAGAGTGCCGTGCGAGTTGGAATCGCGCGATTCTTAACAAAGACTCACTGACGCGCACGTAAAATCTTCCTTCTACCTAAATTTTCTATCTTTTCTTTCCGATTTTAAATCGTTTGCTCGCGTATAATTCGTATTAGAGTGCCGTGCGAGTTGAAATCGCGCGATTCTTAACAAAGACTCACTGACGCGCACGTAAAATCTTCCTTCTACCTAAATTTTCTATCTGTTCTTTCTTATTTTAAATCGTTTGCTCGCGTATAATTCGTATTAGCTTCATTTCCGGTAATAAAATATTTACATAATCTCTCCGTTCGTATTCGTTTGTCTCTCGTCGACGTACGCGTTCGCTTAATCAATTATCGCCGCGACAAGTGCAGTGTTCACAATCCTTACCGTTCTTTGGTGTTCCAGAATATCCAGCGAGCATTAAGATCACTACAAGCAAATTGTTATCTTGTATTATATCAAACAGCGTTTCGGTAAGTCGATCCGTTTACCATTTTTGAACACGACGACTATTTATTGGCAAAACGGGCGATCTGTCCAGCCCTTCTTGGGTTCCGAGAAATTCCTCCGGTCAGATCGTTCCAACGTTTGAGGTATTTGATAAATACGTACAACTAAAACTTGCGTTACGATTCCGTTTTCATAATTCATTTTATATTCTATAAAAGGGGGCACCTTAGTCCTGCCCTTTCGAGGGTGCCGAGAATATCTCTGGCTAGGGTGTATCCTCACGGCGGAAATACGCCAAATTTCAAATTAAAATAAGGGAAGACGGGATCGCAACAATCATCTCCCGCGATTGTTATAAAAGCGAAAATCCTCAAGTGTAATCTCAGAGCGTGCATTTCGTTATGTTTTTGTTACTTTTATAAGTCATCTTTACCCTTGTTAAACGATATTTATAAACTGGTATTATTCAGTAACGAGTTTTAAAATTTAACATCTTCAATTTTTGACTTTTCTAAAATCCGTTAATTCTTGATTATTAATTCTGTTAATTTCACATTTTTGGTTCTAATTCGATATTAAATCAGTTTTACCAGTTAACCAGTTTCAAATTTATTTCAAACACACCAAACACAGTTCTTTTAGTTATACACGCCTACCGATTACATACAGATTCAAGGAGGGACCCGTACGGGACCTAAAGCGCTGAACGAACCCAAACGAAAGATCAAAAAGTTCAAATTCTAAATTCTAACATCTTAATAATTATCTTTCGTCTTTTAATTTGTCGAGAGCGCTAACCAGCTCGAGACTGGTGGCAGCGATACCAACCATCGCGCTCAGAATAGGGTAAAAAGTATAGGAAATTGCCTTTCAATTTTCTAGTTGAAACAGCAGACTTTCTTTCCTAGTCTTTTTCTATTTATCCTTTTTACGTTGCGCCGTCGCACGCGCAACGTAACAAAAATTTTGGTGGCAGCGGTGGGATATCAGCGCTTGCCCCGTGAATCTGTATAATTTGAAGTTTTGAAAATGGTAAATTTTTTGTATTATTCATTGGATTCACTCACATAATCTCTGAGATCACAATTGAGGCAAATCCGGGACATTATAGATACCCCCTTTTGCCAAACTTGCCGCATTGCGAAAATTGAATTAATCATTGTGTAATTTGTGTGAAATTATATATCTAATCGTTATTTCTGTGTGTTTTACGGTAATTGTTCAGGAAAATTCATTTGGAATCAATTTCTACTTGTCACAACTCATTTTTCGTCAATCATATATATATATTTATTTATTTATTTAATTTATTTTGTGCTTTGTCAAAATTCTGTTTCTAATTGAATTATTCTGATACATTTCTAAGGTACTGAACAATTATCGTCTATTTCTCGATTTTTGATATTTTTGATTTTCTGATATTTCTTTTTCGATATTGATTTTGATTTGATCTGAATACTGTGTGTTACAATTTCTGTGTTTTGTGTCTATATATATATATATTTTTGTATATTGCAAATCAAATCCGTCACATTTTTCCGCGTATTAATTCCGCGTAATTTCGTTGAAAATGCCTGATCCAATCGACGCCGGTGAAGGTCCAAGCGGTGTGAGAACGCGTACGCCTGAAAATGCCGGTGAAACACGCGATACTTGGCGCGATACACGAAATGTCGGTTTCGCTTCGCACACGTATAGAGATGATGACCACGAATATGGCGACCTTTCCACAACGGTTATGGAAAGTTTTGCCGTGCAACAAGCCGCCCACCACGTTCCGATTTTTGATGGACGGAATATCCGTCTTCGGGACTTTATAAGCGAAATACAATATCATTACGATAGTTTACCAGCTACGGGAAGAAGGACCTTCCTTCGACTCGTAATTTCGCGTTTAAGGGGGGAGGCACGAGACAGCGTTAGCGGTATGCTTTTCATCACTATCGGAGAATTAATTCAACATTTGAAATATCGATTTACTCCGGAGAGATCGTATAACGATTATAATCGCCAATTATTGGATATGCGTATGCGTCGCGACGAATCCGTATTCGCGTTTCACGACCGTATTCGTGCACTGCTATTAGGGATGGAAGATGTACTCAAAAGGGATTACGGAGCCCGTGCGTCAGATTTTATGGAGCCTGTAAAATCGGGTGCGATAGACGCGTTCGTTTTCGGTCTGCCTGACGAGCTTGCAAGGGCGGTCGACTCGCGCGATCCCAAAACACTGAAGGACGCGGTAGACATTGCCGTTCGACTTGAAAATCGGGAAAAGTACTATCGTCCTGGATCTCGCGATCTTTATCGTCCATCATACGAATCGCGACGAGATGCATACCATGGCTATCGCTCGAATCATCAAAGTCCGGAACGCGATCGTTCATATCCTCCGCGATTTGGCAGCTTTTCGCCAACGAGACGCGAACACACGCCGGAACGTACGAATCCTGAGTCACCAACTAGAGACGCGAATAGGACACGCGATTTTAGAACTTCGAGTCCGGTTAGAGCCTTTCGGGCGGATTCGCCTGTCGGAACATCGCAGCATCGCCGTAAGGAATGCACATGTGGGAAAAAATCTCCCACAAGGCGCGAATCTCCTGAACCGCGTCGCAGTTTTGAATTTCGTAGACCGCGTACACCACCGTTGGAGGAACCTGTACCAGGGCCCTCACGGGAACGGTTGAGGTCACCGTCACCTGACCGTCGCGCAAATTTAAACGCCAGTGCAACTCGCCGGACGGACGCGACGACGAGTCAGACTCAACCAGAGCGTCAGAAGAAAGTACAGTTCCAGAAGAAATAGTTCTCGCAATAGAAACTAAGCGGGCTTCGCCAATCGTGAAAATTCCATCCGAAGATTTAGAACCGGGAACCGGGTTATTTCTTGTTGATACCGGCGCAGAAATCAACTTGATTAAAGTCGATCTTTTACAACCCAAATTACCAATCGCGACTTACGAGGCGACGATAATCTCTGGCATTACGCCACAGAAAGACCGAACAATCGGCACAACTACCCTGCACATTCAAGGGAATCCTGTTCGTTTTCACGTCGTTAGGTCGGATTTTCCATTAATTACCGACGGAATTTTAGGACAAGAATATTTTCGACAGGTAAAGGCCGAGATATCGTTCGCGCATAATACACTCGTGACGTGCACCGAACCGATTCGACCATTTCGTTTTGTCGACGAACGTTCGTTGAATTGTGTAGAACGTCGAGATTTAAAGCCGCGCACTTATGTCATTAAAGCGCGCAGTAGACAGTCGATCGGTATCGATGTAATTAATAACGATCTGCGAGAGGGCTATCTTCCCCTATTGGAAACGGTGGACGGCTTGTATGTAGGCAGAGCCGCAGTCGCTGTAAATGACCAGGGGGTATGCCACGTCCTCGCGATCAACACCTTGCAACGCGATTTGGAATTGGAAATTCCACCCCAGGAAATAATCCCGTTTGATTATCATCGTTTTCCGGAAGAGTCGGACGACCCGGATACCTAGAAAATCCGGTAATAGTCGATCGAGTTACCGAGGTTTTAAAGAAATTGCGATTAGATCATTTGAATCTCGAAGAACGTAGCCACGTGGAAGATCTAGTGGAAGAGTTTCCGGAAAGATTCCACCTTCCGACGGATAAATTACAGGCTACAACTTTTATTAAGCACAACATTCCAACTGTAGATGAGGTACCAATTAATACTCGTCAATATAGGTTTCCTCCCGTCCACAAGGACGAGATCGAAAGACAAATTCTAACGAAGTTAGTCAGTGGGATAATTGTTCCGTCGAATTCACCTTACAATTCTCCCCTGTGGATTGTCCCGAAGAAACCCGATTCCAAGGGCAATCCCAGGTGGAGAATGGTGATAGATTTTCGGAAATTAAACGAGAAGACCGTAGGCGACGCGTATCCACTACCCAATATGATTGAAATTCTCGATTTAATTGGAAATGCGCAATATTTTTTGATTTTCGACCTCGCTAGCGGGTTTCAACAAATAGAGACGGATCCGAAGGACCGTCACAAAACCGCGTTCAGTACACCCACGGGACATTATGAATATGTTAGAATGCCGGAAGGATTAAAGAATGCCCCAGCAACCTTCCAACGGTTGATGAATCAATTACTTCGCGGTTTGCAAGGTATAGAATTGTTCGTCTATTTAAATGACATAGTCATTTTCGCTAAAACGTTGGAGGAACACGGAAAGAAGGTCCGACGCCTGTTTACGCGCCTGGCCGACGCCGGTTTAACCCTCCAACCGGATAAGTGCGAGTTCTTACGAACTGAGGTCGCGTATCTCGGACACGTGATCGGTAGAAACGGTGTCCGACCGGATCCAAAAAAGATATCCGCTGTAAAGAACTTTCCGCGACCCAGAACCGTCAAAAATATTCGTCAATTTCTAGGCTTAGCGGGATACTACCGCAGGTTCATTAAAGACTTCGCTGCAAAATCCAAACCGCTTTCCGACTTATTAAAGAAAAACGTACCCTTCGTATGGGGAAAAGAACAACGAGTAGCTTTCATCGCGTTGAGAAAAGCACTCTGTAGTGCACCGATATTGCAATACCCCGATTTCAAGAAGCCGTTCACGCTTACTACCGACGCGTCAGACTTCGCGATCGGGGCTGTTCTTAGCCAAGAGGTCGACGGACACGATCTACCCGTCGCATTTCTTTCGCGTACGCTCACAAAACCAGAGCGAAACTACTTTACCACCGAGAAGGAGTGCCTAGCAATTTTATACGCCGTGTTGCATTTTCGACCATATCTGTACGGTCGTAAATTCAAGTTGGTCAGCGATCATGAGCCCTTAAGATGGATCAATTCGATCAAAGATCCAGGGCAACGCTTAGTCCGATGGCGTTTGAAATTACGCGATTATGAATACGAATTTGTGCACAAACCCGGTAAACTGAATACCAACGCAGATGCGCTTTCGAGAAATCCGGTCAATGAAGCGGAGCTGAATGAATCAGACGCTTTCACGTTAACTAGCTCTGAAACCGAGAACGAGAAAGAAGAATCGTCCTCCGTAATTAAAATGATCAATCGATTCTTAGTAACTTCCGCGCAAGTTAAATCTAGAAAAGCGCGACGAAGGTCAACACATGCGAACTTGTTGCCGATATCGGGGTCTCCGCGGTCGTCTGACTCTGAAACACCGGCAGTCGTCGTTCGTAGGGGGCGAGGTAGGCCTCCCGGTACAAAGAATCGGCCAAAAGAAACACCTGTACTAGACACGGACGGAATAGCTACGCGTACACGTTTGAGATCCGCGACGCAACCCGTTCCATCTACTGTTTCTAATCTATCTCCACCAACTATCATAGTAATTTCTAATTCTCCTACAGATACTGATTTTACAACTGATAACCCAACAGACACTGATACTGATTCCGAAGCAGGAACGCCGATTTATGTGCGTAGACGTAGCGTGTTGCCGAGCCTGGGACTCAGTTCGCGTTAGCGAATTCCGGGAGTATCCCAGACCCCAGAGCCCGACAGCGCTACCACCGATTCGGATCAGGAATGTTTCAGAACTCCACTTTCTAACGTATCGAAAACGTATTTCGAACTACCATCAGACATTGACGTTACGACGAAAGATACAGTCGAAGCTGACGTAGATAATTCACATCGTCCTGACGGGTTATCGCGCTCTACAGAAAATTTCTCCGATACAGTAATCCATAGGTCCTTACAACAATCACAGTTACCAGCTACTTTACCGTCTACTCCACCAATAGCTTTATCCACTCCCAGTAGAAAACATATTTCTGAAAAGGTTCCAGAACAGCAACGAAACGACATAATTGTACCTGCAGATGTACTACCGACTGAGGAATCAGCCAACGATTCGATAATAGACCTAGATTCATCGTATTTTGACGCGCCAGAACATAGAGCAACTGCACCCGCGAAAACCGTGCATTTCGCGTGTGAAAATCTAACTTACCATCGTGACAACTATGTACATTTCGTGGGTAAAGATCTATCGCTTATGCCAATTAGTAAACTGCTCATTGACATAGGAGCAATTAAATTCGAAAATTTTAAAGATGCGGATTTAAAAGTCGGGACAATTTTTGTTACCAAACGCGGTAGTAACCACGTGTTTTCTATCGTAGTCAAGGATAATATCAACGACGATTTATCATTAGCCAAATTAGAATCAAGCTTGGATAAATTAAAGCTTAAGATGTCTGAATTAAATGTTCAATCTTTCAGAGTATCTAGATTCGACGATTTGACTGAGGGTTTGCCACAGGATGCATTATCAAACATTCTGCGAAAAGTTTTCGGTCAAACGAATATTAAAATAACTTTATGCTATGGTAGAGTCCAATTACCGCCCACGGAAATTCGTCCGGATATCATCTCGGAACTACATAGTAGTTTAGTGGGTGGACACAAAGGGGTAACAAAAACTTACCAACGAATTCGCGAGAGGTTTTATTGGCCAAACATGCGAAAACAAATCGAAGAATACATACAAAATTGCGAGAGTTGCCAAACGCGTAAAATATCGAGGAAACGTACTCGCGAACCAATGATAATTACAGATACACCGGTTGAACCGTTCGCGAAAGTATCGTTGGACACGGTGGGTCCATTTCCCAGGACACCTGACGGGAACAAACATATCTTGACTATCCAAGATAATTTAACGAAATTCTGCATTGCTGTTCCGGTACCTAATATTAAAGCCGAAACAATAGCCCACGCACTGGTCACAAACCTTATCCTGCAATTCGGTGCTCCCAAGGTCATACTATCTGATCGAGGCACGAGTTTCCTAAATCGAGTTATTTCCGCTGTAGCTAAGATGTTCGGTATACATCACCTTACCACGTCGGGTTACAGACCACAGACAAATGGCTCACTAGAACGGAGTCATGCCGTTCTGGTGGATTACATCACGCACTACTTAGGAGACTTCGATGACTGGGACAGATTAGTACCGTTTGCAATTTTTGCTTATAATACCTCTGTACACGAGGGAACTAAATTTACACCGTTTGAACTAATGTATGGAAAACGCGCACGGGCACCTACCGCGTTTCCCGCGAGCGACGACCTGCCCACCTATGAGGGATATATTCGCGATTTGAGCGATCGTCTGCACGAAATGCAGGACATCGCTGGACAGAATTTAATAAAAGCTAAACATCGATCGAAAGCTTATTACGACGCTACAGCTCGTCCGTTTAAGGGTCGTGTCGGGGACGTGGCATATGTCCTGGTCGAACCGCGCAAGGGCAAGTTCGGCAAGAGATATCATGGGCCATATGAAATAGTCGAAATAACACCCCACAAAAATGTCGTGTTGAAGGATGGGATGGGATACGTCTTTAGTAAACATGTTGATAAATTGAAGTTCTGGAAACCAAAGTCGGTTGATCACTGCACAGTTGGCCGTTTATCCGTTTTAGAATCGAATTGATCGATGAAGGGGCAACATAGCTCAATGGAGGGCCGGCTGGCGCAGTGCTTTCGCATTTTGAATTAACACTCTTTTCAGGAGCTGACCGAGCGTAACACCGTATTCAAATCAAAATCTAGCGTGCGAATATTCGATTTTTACACTGTATTTGAACAATCTAGTAATCCGTCATCATGGCATCGACGTCGAAATCCGTCTACCGGAACACAGCGGAGGAGAATCGGGGACGGAGGATATTCGTGCGACGGATACCGCCCTTCACTCAATCCAAGGCATTGATGAGGTTGTTTAAAGCCCACAACCCGGACCAGGCTGTGGTTGTGCGGAAGCCGGCGGGGACTTACGCCTTTATCACCTTCCCGACGGCAGCCCTGGCGAACGAAGCCATACGATGGGCGAAGGCGACAAAGCCCATCTTCCATAAACGCCAGATAAAAGTTGATCTGGCCGATGCATGGAACGAGGCGGCCCTGCTGAGACCGCGTGGCCGGCCTAATCCGTTCCCAGGGTGGGAACCACGAACATCACCCCCGCTACCGGAGGAAGTTGTGGCGCGAATCGCCAGGTACCTCAGCTTCGCCGACCGCGCCAGAATGGAGGTAGTATGCAGAGCATGGCGAGTGGGAGCACTGGCGTCTTACGCATCGGAGCGCGTACTCTCCACTTCCGACCAACGCTGGCCGCAAGGATGGGGCCACTCGCGCATAGATACTGAAACCTTCAACTGGGCCATCCGACGCATGGGCCCGTACATAAATACGCTGCGCCTCGACGATCAATGGGTCGCCGGGAGACTGCGGCCGCAGGTGTTGGCGATAGCGGCGCGTAATTGTCCCCAGCTAACCGCAATCAATCTAGTTGGCGCAACTATTCGACCGTCGGGAATCCGCGACTTAATACAAACCGCGGGAAGCTTGTTATCGTTACACTTAGGGAAAACAGACGGTAACGTGGAACCGGAGTTGTCGGCCCTGTTCGCGGCGGCGCCGGGTCTCGCGGATTTTAGAGCCACGAACTCTGGATTCGCGGGGGCGGCGTTGCCGCGGATAGCGCCGACGCTCCGAGAGCTAAGGTTAAGGGATTGCGCGTCGCTGTTGTCAGCACCGGTGGCCGCGTGTCTGGCGACCCAGCGTTCGCTCTCGTCGTTCGAGCTCGCCCAGTGTCGCGCCCTGACCTCTGCCGAACCATTGACCGCTCTCATCAACAACGAGGCTCTCCATGTTACCATGGACGAGTTGGTAATCGTGGACATCGACTTCGCCCCGTTGCCTGAGGAAAATGACGAGGAGATGCCAGATGCACCTCCAGTACCGGACCCAGTATTTATCGAGCTACAATTGGGACCAGTGGAAACAGCGCGCTCGTTGCCAGAGGTTTTCCAGCAACTCACCACCTTGCGGGTTCTGTTTTGCGGCTGGGTGGATATCACCTTCGTCCGCCACATAGGAGAACACCTGAAGCGCTTATCAGAGCTGGACTTATCGGGATGTTCCAACGTCCGAGGGCAGTTCGCACTGGAGGCTCTGGGCAATCTTCCGAGGTTAGAAAAGGTAACCATCAATAACTTGCATCCGTCTGTGTCCGCTCAACCTCTGGGCACCATCGCAACTCTGTTAGAAGTCCGTGCAAGGGACAGCCAGGGGATAACGGACGAGGACACCACCGCCATCGTCCGCGGATGCCCGCTCCTTGGGGTACTGGACGTCGAGGGATGTCTGGGAGTTACGTCACAGACGGTCATCGAGGCGACGGAGATCGTAAGGAGGCAAGGCAGGGCAGCGGCGCTGAGTTTGTCGGTCGGCGGGACGAGCGCGGATCGTCGAGTGCGCATTCGACCTAGTTTGATACTCCGGGTACATTACGATCGCCTGTACCAGCCGATACTTCGCGATTTCTAATTTTTCATCACCGAGGACGGCGATAGTTTTAAGGGGGGAGGATTTGTTACGCCCCGGCGGAAATTTTGAAATTTATCCGCCTTGCGTCCCTTATCAAGCCCTTTGGGGTTCCGAGGATTTCTCATGTAAGGGTCGTGAGGTGGGTGTTTCACTTTTCCGCCAATCTTTTCATTCCTCCTCTACCTTGTACATCCTTGACAAGCCTTTCGAGGTTCCGAGGATTTCTCATGCATGGGTGTGCAAGGAAGAGTTTGAGTTTAATTCTTTTCTATTTTTGACTTCTTGTATTGCTTTCTCTTCTTTATTCTATTCTACCCTGGAATCGTGTATCTTGTCAAGCCCTTGGGTTCCGAGAATTTCTCATGCGAGGTACACGAGGAAAGGTTATTTCTGTTTCCTTCTTTACAATAGTTTACGTGACCCTCCTTGAAACTATCGTCGCCAACCATAGATATATAAGACAGTTTACAATCGGGTAACGCACAAAAACTCGCGTTAGCTCGTAAGAGAGAGAGAGAGCCGTTAGCACAACACCAGCGCTACGCAGTTATCCAGTGCTTCGCATTCCGGGAATTTCCCTTGGTAACTGCGTAGAAACGGGAAAACCGTAATAACTTCCTTGTCGAGGAAACTCTTTCCCTCTCATTTGCACACAGCGTCAGCCGGTCCGATCAGGATCATTATTACCTGACTGAATGATAGTGTGAAAAGAATGGATGGATGAATATGAATTTAAACGACGAAACTAAAATAAATGAGAACCTTTACAAAGCTTAACGTCGCGAACGTTCGACCGCCGTTCGAAAATCAAGGGTCGTTCGAAGCAATAAACATCATTGTATTCGAAATTCTAAGAACTACCTAGCGACAACGACGAATTTTGAACAAAGGAATGTTCCGGTAGAAATGTTTAAATTCATCGCTAACGAAATGTCGATTCCACCGAAATAGTTATGCGAAAGATTGTAAATGAATGCATAATCGGCATTGCGATCATCGTAAATGCATCGTCCGCTTTTACGCTGATAAGATCTTATTATAAATCAGGAAAGATAAATAATTCTGATCCTGCTAAGGAAAAATAAATGGATAACGGCTTCAATTGTAAAATTATATATCTCGATTTCAAGATCATTCGTGTTTTGGTCAAATTAATAGTATTATTTAACAGTTCAACATTTGGATATTCGAATTAAAGCAATAACTGATAAATTAGCAATAATACATTTGAAGGAAATACTGCGTAGTTTCTAGAAAACCGTTGAAACTATCATGGCGACGTGTTAGAAAGAAAAAGGAACACCAAAGAAAGGGGATCAGGAATCTTCGTCTAGCTCGCGCGTCGTAACCAATCACCGGGCACGTGACACTTCCGAGCGCGTGCCACGATTCGTCAATCCGTCCCCTCCAAGGACGATGATCGCGCGACGGGCCCTTCGCCCGTCGATCTCGCGCAAATTTCGACACTCTTGATCGATCAATCGTCGAGGTACGTGATCTTGAGCCCGTGTGTCCGAGAGACAGAGTTGTTCGGAAATCGCGACAGTTTTCCTCTGCGGTAAAGTCCTCCGCGTAGCGAGGCAGAGTGCCGTGCGAGTTGAAATCGTGCGATTCTTAACAAGGACTCATTGACGCGCACGTAAAATCTTCCTTCTACCTAAATTTTCTATCTTTTCTTTCCGATTTTAAATCGTTTGCTCGCGTATAATTCGTATTAGCTTCATTTCGGGTAATAAAATATTTATATAATCTCTCCGTTCGTATTCGTTTGTCTCTCGTCGACGTACTCGTTCGCTTAATTAATTATCGCCGCGACAAGTGCAGTGTTCACGATCCTTACCGTTCTTTGGTGTTCCAGAATATCCAGCGAGCATTAAGATCACTACAAGCAAATTGTTATCTTGTGTTATATCAAACAGCGTTTCGGTAAGTCGATCCGTTTACCATTTTTGAACACGACGACTATTTATTGGCAAAACGGGCGATCTGTCCAGCCCTTCTTGGGTTCCGAGAATTCCTCCGGTCAGATCGTTCCAACGTTTGAGGTATTTGATAAATACGTACAACTAAAACTTGCGTTGCGATTCCGTTTTTCATAATTCATTTGATATTCTATAAAAGGGGGCACCTTAGTCCTGCCCTTTCGAGGGTGCCGAGAATATCTCTGGCTAGGGTGTATCCTCACGGCGGAAATACGCCAAATTTCCAAATTAAAATAGGGGAAGACGGGATCGCAACAATCATCTCCCGCGATTGTTATAAAAAGCGAAAATCCTCAAGTGTAATCTCAGAGCGTGCATTTCGTTATGTTTTTGTTACTTTTATAAGTCATCTTCACCCTTGTTAAACGATATTTATAAACTGGTATTATTCAGTAACGAGTTACAAAATTTAACATCTTCAATTTTTGACTTTCTAAAATCCGTTAATTCTTGATTATTAATTCTGTTAAATTCACATTCTTGATTCTAATTCGTAATTAAATCAGTTTTACCAGTTAACCAGTTTCAAATTTATTTCAAACACACCAAACACATTTCTTTTAATCAAACACGCCTACCATTACATACAGATTCAAGCAGGGACCCGTACGGGACCTAAAGCGCTGAACGAACCCAAACGAAAGATCAAAAGTTCAAATTCTAAATTCTAACATCTTAATAATTATCTTTCGTCTTTTAATTTGTCGAGAGCGCTAACCCGCTCGAGACTGGTGGCAGCGATACCAACCATCGCGCTCAGAATAGGGTAAAAAGTATAGGAAATTGCCTTTCAATTTTCTAGTTGAAATAGCAGTCTTTCTTTCCTAGTGTTTTTCTTTATTATCCTTTTTACGTTGCGCCGTCGCACGCGCAACGTAACAATAGTAATAAATGAATATTATATATCTAATGTAGATATAGTAATAACGATACTGTTATTATATATAAATTGATCTGTGGGAAGGTATCAGTATATTACATTATATCTAATGTAGATATAGTAATAACGATACTGTTATTATTTGTACATTGATCTGTGGGAAGGTATCAGTATATTACATTGTATCCAATGTAGATACAGTAATAATGATATTGTTATTAAATGTACATTGGACTGTGGGAATAAATCAGAATATTACATTACATCTGATGTAGATATATTAATAATGATATTGTTATTAAATGTATATTACATATCAAATGGGGATATAGTAATAACGATACTGCCATTATATGTACATTGATCGGTGGGAAGGGATCATTATATTACATTATATCTAATGTAGATATAGTAATAGCGAAACGGTTATTATATTTGCATTGATCTGTGGGATTAAATCAGTATATTCAATTACATCTGATGTAGATATAGTAATAATGATATTGTTATTAAATGTATATTACATATCTAATGTAGATATAGTAATAACGATACTCTTATTCTATGTACATTGATCTGTGGGAGGGTATCAGTATATTACATTATATCTATTTTAGATATAGTAATAACGACACTGTTATTATATGTACATTGATCTGTGGGTAGGGATCAGTATATTACATTATATCTAATGTAGATATAGTAATAATGATATTGTTACCAAAAGTACATTGATCTATCGGATCGGCAATACGGCTTTAGACGCGGAAGGTCCACAGTCGACGCCGTACGGGTGGTCCTGGATGCCGCCGATAAGGCGGAATCCGGCAACCGGCACAGCTGGCGTGTCGTCCTCGTAGCCACGCTCGACGTCAGGAACGCCTTCAACTCAGTGAGTTGGGCGGGGATACTCGCGGCCCTGAAGAACACCTTCCAGGTGCCAGACTATCTCCTTCGTATTATGGAGGATTACTTCTCTGACCGTGTCTTGGTCTACGACACGGTCGAGGGGAGACGGAATAGAAAAGTCTCTGCAGGAGTGGCCCAGGGGTCCATCTTAGGACCGGACCTCTGGAACGCGTTCTACGACGCCATCCTACGGATCGAGTTCCCCAGCGAGGCGTTCCTGGTGGGCTACGCGGACGACATAGCGGTAGTTATTGTCGCCCGCGACACGGAGTGCGCGCAGTTTGGCCTTAATCAGGTCATGAGGCGGATCGAGAGGTGGATGAATGACGCGGGTCTTCGTTTAGCTACGGAGAAGACCGAGCTCGTCGTCCTGTCAAGGCGAAGGATCCCCACAGAGATACCTTTTAAAGTGGGGATCCACACCATCATCGCCAAGGCCGCCGTTAGTTACCTGGGGGTCCTGCTTGACAGCAAGCGGACCTTCTGGGCATAGATACGGCAGGCGGCCGACAGGGCGGCGGCAACCGCCTCGTCCCTCGCCCGCGTCATGGCGAACATCGGTGGCCCAAGGCCGGCGAAGCGGAGGCTGCTCATTACCTCCGTAGAATTCGTACTCCTGTACGGCGCAGAGATCTGGGCTGGAGCCCTCCGCTTCGAAAAGTACCGCCGCAGACTAGCGGCGGTTCAAAGGAGGTGCGCGCTCCGGGTGGCTAGTTCCTACAGAACTGTCGCGGAGCCAGCTGTGTTGGTGATAGCTGGAATGCTGCCCATAGACCTGCTTGCCCTCGAGCGCAAGCAGGTCTATGAGGCGAAGAGGAGCGGCCAGGACACGGTTGATGCGAAGAGGGTGGCTCGAGAGGCCACCCTGCATCGCTGGCAGCAGCGTTGGATGGAAGAGGCAAGGGGGCGCTGGACGGCTAGACTAATTCCAAGCCTCGCCCCCTGGCTCAATAGGAAACACGGCGAGGTGGACTACTACCTTACCCAATTCCTGAGCGGGCACGGGTACTTCCGTGCGTACCTGTTCAGGATGGGTAAGGCCACCTCGCCAGTGTGCGGTTATGGCTGCCAGGATGCAGGGGACAGTGCCGAGCACACCCTCTTCCGATGCGGACGCTGGGCGGCCGAGAGAAATGCCCTCCAACAGGAGGTTGGCCCCATCACCCCCGACAACATCGTGGGGGTGATGCTGCAGACATTGCAGACCTGGAGCGCCGTCGCCAATTATGTGCGACGGTTACTCCAGCAGAAGAAGAAGGAGGAGAGTCGGTGGAATCCCCTAAATACAGTCTAGGGAATGAAACCGACAAGTTGAAGTAGCTCCTCACGGGCCACCTTCTGTTGTGAGGGCATTCGAAGAGCAGCGCGCGGAAACAACGCGCAACAGGCGACTCCACCCCGAAGTAATGTGATAAACAGTTCCGGGGGGGACTAAAGTCGCATAAAGGGTTTGCGGTTTTTTAGTGGGTAGGAATCCCACATACCCCGAGGCACGTGGTCCGCCCTGGGGATCTTGAACACCGGAAGATTTTTCCGCAGTTTCCCTTCAACAAAACAAAAAAAAAAAAAAAAACTATATCTACATCAGATGAAATGTAATATACTGATTTAATCCCACAGACCAATGTACATTTAATAACAATACCATTATTACTATATCCACATCAGATGTAATTTAATATACTGATTTAATCCCACAGATCAATGTACATATAATAACATTTTCGTTAATACTATATCTACATTAGATATAATGTAATATAGTGATACCTTCCCACAGATCAATGTACATGTAATAACAGTATCGTTATTACTATATCTGCATTAGATATGTAACATACATTTATTAACAATATCATTATTACTATATCTACATTACATATAATGCAATATAATGATCTCTACCCACAGATCAATGTACATATAATAACAGTTTCGTTATTACTATATCTACATCAGATGTAATTTAATATACTGATTTAATCCCACAGACCAATGTACACTTAATAACAATACCATTATTACTATGCCTACATCAGATTCAATTTAATATACTGATTTAATCCCACAGATCAATGAACATTTAATAACAATATCGTTATTACTATATCTACATTAGATATAATGTAATATAATGATTCCTCCCCACCGATCAATGTACATATATTGGCAGTATCGTTATTACTATATCTGCATTAGATCTCCTGCAATATAGTGATTCCTTCCCACAGATCAATGTATATTGAATAACAGTATCATTTATACTATATCTACATTGGATATAATGTAATATACTGATGCCTTCCCACAGATCAATGTAATTTTGGTAACAATATCATTATTACTATATCTACATCAGATGTAATTTAATATACTGATTTAATCCCACAGACCAATGTACATTTAATAACAATACCATTATTACTATATCTACATCAGATGTAATTTAATATACTGATTTAATCCCACAGATCAACGTTCATATAATAACAGTTTCGTTATTACTATATCTACATTAAATATAATGTAATATACTGATTCGTTCCCACAGATCAATGTACATATAATAACAGTATCGTTATTACTATATCTACATTAGATGCCCTTGAGGACGATTTGCGCGATATCTCCGGCGGACTTGTTGTCGCCGGGGACTTTAACGCGCGGGCCATAGAGTGGGGCATGCCGCAACCAAACACCAGAGGTAAACTGGTGTTGAAGATGGCTGCCCGACTCGGCCTTGTCGTCCTCAACGTCGGTACAACACCAGCGTACCGGCGCCCGGGCTTCGGGTATTCGATCCCTGATATCACGCTGGTGTCGAAGGACCTGATCCGCAAAGCCGTTGGTTGGAAGGTGATGGATGACTTCACCGGCAGTGATCATCAGTACATCACCTTCCAGCTCATCGACGCGACGCGAAAGCAGTCAGCTGCTAGCGCGCGTCGACCATCTGGCTGGAACGCGGCCAAGATGGACGGTGAAAAATTCGTCGCAACCTTGCTCGACGGCGCGCGGCACATCCCACCAGTGTCCGAGGATGCCAATGATATCGGCGCGGTGGACGCTCTAGTGGACGCCACCATAGGGCTCATTCACAGCGCATGCGACGCGTCCATGCCTCGCAAGAGGCCTTGGAAAGGCAGGACGCAGGCGTACTGGTGGAATGACCAGATCGCCGAGCTCCGGAGGCTTTGCCATCGATCGCGCAGGTTGGCGCAACGCGCCGCTTGCCGACCCGAGGCGGCGGAAAAGGCCACGGCTTACAAAGCCGCCAAGAAGGCCTTAGGCAAAGCCATCCGGACGTGCAAGGAACGCAGCTGGAAGCAGCTCTGCGACGAAGTAGACCAGGATCCTTGGGGAAGGGCTACAGGCTCGTGATGGGCAAGTTCCGCCCACCCACCCAGGTCATGGACGAGAGGAAGGCGCGAAACGTCGTGGATGCCCTTTTTCCGACACATCCGGTCACTGTCGAGCCTCGACCGACCGATGAGGAGAAGGACATCCCGCCGTTCCGCGCCGAGGAGCTCATGCTTGCGGAACGCAGCATGAAATCTGGTGAAGCCCCGGGCCCCGATGGCATACCGGCAGAGGCGATTAAGGCAGCTGCGCGCAACTGTCCTGGCCTCTTGCTCGGTATGTACAACGGGTGCCTGAGAGCAGGAGTCTTCCCAGCCCGGTGGAAGCTGGCACGCCTTGCCTTGATTCCCAAGGGCAAAGGCGACCCCGATTCTCCATCATTTTATCGCCCCCTGTGTATGTTAGACACAGCGGGGAAGATGATGGAGCGCTTGCTCAAGCCGCTATTGGCGGCCGCTATTGAACAAGCCGGGGGCCTCTCCCACCGGCAGCACGGCTTCAGGAAAGGGCACTCCACGATTGATGCGATCGCCGAGGTGATCGGGGCAGTACGCCAGGCCGAAACCGCCTCTCATAAGGCTAGGCCCATAGTACTCCTCGTGACCCTCGACGTGAGGAACGCGTTTAATTCGGCTAGGTGGAGCGACATGCTCCACGCGCTCGAGCGGTCCTTCAGGGTACCTCCGTATCTCGCTACGATGATGAGAGATTACCTGAGGGACCGCAGGCTGTCGTATGTGACAGCTCAGGGCACCTAGAATGAAGGACTGTCAGCCGCCGGAGCGGCACAGGGGTCAGTGTTGGGACCTGACCTCTGGAATGTCATATACGTGCGCCAACCTGCTCCGCCTGGGACATGCCCGATAACGCGTTCCTCGTCGCATTCGCCGACGACGTCGCCGCCGTCATTACGGCACGGAGTCCCGAGTTGGCCCAACTTACGCTTAACCAAGTATTGCGCAGGGTCAACGGGTGGATGGAAGAATCACGGTCTCCAGTTGGCTGCTGCCAAGACGGAGATCGTGATTCTCACAAGAGAAAGAATTCCCACCTCCATCACGATGATGGTCGGGACTCAGCCTGTACAGACCAGCAGCTCTGCGAGGTACCTGGGGGTGATGCTGGACAACCGGCTCACCTTCTGGGAGCATATTCGCAGGGTCTGCCACAAGGCCGTACAGAGTACGGCGGCTCTGAGTCGTCTCATGGCGAACGTGGGAGGCCCGAAGCCGTGCAAGAGGAGACTCCTGTTGACGTCCGTGCAGGCAGCCCTGCTTTATGGGGCAGAAATCTGGGCGGACGCTCTTAGGGTAAAGCAGTACCGGACTCGGATGGCCGCCGTCCAGCGCCGCGGGGAACTGCGTGTTGCGTGTTCGTACCGCACAGTGTCCGAAGACGCGGCGCTAGTTGTTGCCGGCACGATCCCGATAGATCTGCTCGCCCAAGAGCGAAAGGAGATATATCTCCAGAGTTCTGAAATTGGACGAGCGGACGCCGCGGAGCAAGCCCGCGAGCAAACGATCGGGCGCTGGCAACAGCGTTGGGACGCTAGTCCCAAAGTACGGTGGACCCGGCTCCTGATCCAAGACCTGGGCCAGTGGTCGTCGCGTCGCCATGGCGAGGTGACCTTTTACCTGACGCAATTCCTGACAGGACACGGGTACTTCCGTAAGTACCTGTTCAGGATGCGGAAGGTAGGGTCGCCTCGCTGCTTGCTTTGTGGCGACGAGGAGGACGATGCGCTCCACACCTTCTTCGTCTGCGATTATTTTGCGGACGAAAGGAGAGGTGTGGAGCGCGCCATCGTCGACAGCATCACCCCGGAGAATATCGTCGGGGTGATGCTCAAAAGCCAGCAACGGTGGGACGCTGTGGCGCGGTATGTCGAGTACATACTGCGCCGCAAGCGTGAAGAGGACTGCCTTGAGGCACTCCACTCGCGACCCGAGACGCGCCGCTAAGGCGTAAATAGCACAGCTACGGAGCCGAAGTAATGCTAACGAGGTTCCGGCTCCGGGGGTTAACTGTGGGTATGGAGGAGGGGTTTTAGTGGGTATACCCGGAAGCAAGTACTTCCCTCCGGGGGAGCCCCACACTACTCGGGTGTGGTCGTACCACTTGGTAGCCCCCCCGGGTGTGCGGAAATGCATTTCCCCTCCTCCTTAAAAAAAAAAAAAAAAAAAAAAAATCTACATTAGATATGTAATGTGCACTTAATAACAATATCATTATTACTATATCTGCATTAGATATTATGTAATATAATGATCCCTTCCCACCGATCAATGTACATATAATCGCAGTATCGTTATTACTATATCTACATTAGATATGTAATATACAATTAATAACAATATCATTATTACTATATCTACATCAGATGAAATTTAATATACTGATTTAAACCCACAGAATAATGTACATTTAATAACAATATCATTATTACTATATCTACATTAGATATAATGTAATATAATGATCCCTACCCACAGATCAATGTACATATAATAACAGTTTCGTTATTACTATATCTACAATAGATATAATGTAATATACTGATACCTTCACACAGACCAATGTACATTTAACAACAGTATCATTATTACTATAGCTACATCAGATGAAATGTAATATACTGATTTATTCCCACAGACCAGTGTACATTGAATACCAGTATCATTCATACTATATCTACATTGAATATAATGTAATATACTGATCCCTTCCCATAGATCAATGTACTTTTGGTAACAATATCATTATTACTATATCTACATTAGATATGTAATATACATTTAATAACAATATCATTATTACTATATCTACATTAGATATGTAATATACATTTAATAACAATATCATTATTACTATATCTACACCAGATGAAATTTACTATACTGATTTATTCCCACAGACCACTGTACATTTAATAACAATATCATTATTAGTATATCTACATTAGATACAATGTAATATACTGATACCTCCCCACAGATCAATGTACATATAATAACAGTATCGTTATTACTATATCTACATTAGATATAATGTAATATACTGATACCTTCCCACAGATCAATGTACATATAATAACAGTATCGCAATTACTATATCTACATTAGATATGTAATATACATTTAATAACAATATCATTATTACTATATCTACATTACATATAATGTAATATAATGATCCCTTCCCACCGATGAATGTACATATAATGGCAGTATCGTTATTACTATATCTGAATTAGATCTCCTGCAATATACTGATCACTTCCCACAGATCAATGTACATTGATTAACAGTATCATTTATACTATATCGACATTGGATATAATGTAATATACTGATGCCTTCCCACAGATGAATGCAATTTTGGTAACAATATCATTATTACTATATCTACATTAGATATAATGTGATATACTGATCCCTTCCCACAGATCAATGTACATATAATAACAGTATCGTTATTACTATATCTACATTAGATATGTTATATACATTTAATAAAAATATCATTATTACTATATCTACATCAGATGAAATTTAATATACTGATTTAATCCCACAGACCAATGTACATTTAATAACAATATCATTATTACAATATCTACATTAGATATAATGCAATGTAATGATCCCTTCCCACCGACCAATTTACATATAATGGCAGTATCGTTATTACTGTATCTATATTAGATGTACTGCATTATACTGATTCCTTCCCACAGATCAATGTAATTTTGGTAACAATATGATTATTACTATATCTACAATAGATATAATGTAATATACTGATACCTTCCCACAGGTCAATGTACATATAATAACAGTGTCGTTATTACTATATCTACAATAGATATAATGTAATATACTGATACCTTCCCACAGATCAATGTACATTTAATGACAATACCATTATTACTATATCTACATTGGATATAATATAATATACTGATACCTTCCCACAGATCAATGTACATATAATAACAGTATTGTTATTACTATATCTACATTCGATATGTAATATACATTTAATAACAATATCATTATTACTATATCTACATCAGATGAATTTAATATACTGATTTAATCCCACAGACCAATGTACATTTAATACCAATATCATTAGTACTATATCTACATCAGATGTAATGTAATATACTGATTTATTCCCACAGACCAAAGTACATTTAATAACAATATCACTATTACTATATGTTCATTAGATATAATGTAATATACTGATCATTTCCCTCAGATCAATGCACAGATTGTATCATTATCGTCATTACTACATCTACATTAGATACGTAATAAACACTTAATAACAGTATCGTTATTACTGTATCTACATTAGATGTACTGCATTATACTGATTCCTTCCCACAGATCAATGTACACTGAATAACAGTATGATTTATACTATATCGGCACTGGATATAATGTAATATACTGATCCCTTCCCACAGGTCAATGTACATATAATAACAGTGTCGTCATTACTATATCTACAATAGATATAATGTAATATACAGATACCTTCCCACAGATCAATGTACATTTAATGACAATACCATTATTACTATATCTACATTGGATATAATGTAATGTAATGATCCCTTCCCACCGATCAATGTACATATAATAACAGTATCGTTATTACTATATCCACATTAGATATGTAATATACATTCAATAAGAATATCATTATTACTATATCTACATCAGATGAAATTTAATATACTGATTTAATCCCACAGACCAATGTACATTTAATAACAATATCATTATTACTATATCTACATTAGATATAATGTAATATAATGATCCCTACCCACAGATCAATGTACATATAATAACAGTTTCGTTATTACTATATCTACAATAGATATAATGTAATATACTGATACCTTCACACAGACCAATGTACATTTAACAACAGTATCATTATTACTATATCTACATCAGATGAAATGTAATATACTGATTTATTCCCACAGATCAATGTACATTGAATACCAGTATCATTTATACTATATCTACATTGAATATAATGTAATATACTGATCCCTTCCCATAGATCAATGTACTTTTGGTAACAATATCATTATTACTATATCTACATTAGATATGTAATATACATTTAATAACAATATCATTATTACTATATCTACATTAGATATGTAATATACATTTAATAACAATATCATTATTACTATATCTACACCAGATGAAATTTACTATACTGATTTATTCCCACAGACCAATGTACATTTAATAACAATATCATTATTACTATATCTACATTGGATACAATGTAATATACTGATACCTTCCCACAGATCAATGTACATATAATGGCAATATCCTTATTACTATATCTGCATTAGATCTGCTGCAATATACTGATTCCTTCCCACAGATCAATGTACATATAATAACAGTTTCGTTTTTACTATATCTACAATAGATATAATGTAATATACTGATACCTTCCCACAGATCAATATACATATAATAGCAGTATCGTTATTACTATATCTACATTAGATATAATGTAATATACTGATACCTCCCCACAGATCAATGTACATATAATAACAGTATCGTTATTACTATATCTACATTAGATATAATGTAATATACTGATACCTTCCCACAGATCAATGTACATATAATAACAGTATCGCAATTACTATATCTACATTAGATATGTAATATACATTTAATAACAATATCATTATTACTATATCTACATTACATATAATGTAATATAATGATCCCTTCCCACCGATGAATGTACATATAATGGCAGTATCGTTATTACTATATCTGAATTAGATCTCCTGCAATATACTGATCACTTCCCACAGATCAATGTACATTGATTAACAGTATCATTTATACTATATCGACATTGGATATAATGTAATATACTGATGCCTTCCCACAGATGAATGCAATTTTGGTAACAATATCATTATTACTATATCTACATTAGATATAATGTGATATACTGATCCCTTCCCACAGATCAATGTACATATAATAACAGTATCGTTATTACTATATCTACATTAGATATGTTATATACATTTAATAAAAATATCATTATTACTATATCTACATCAGATGAAATTTAATATACTGACTTAATCCCACAGACCAATGTACATTTAATAACAATATCATTATTACAATATCTACATTAGATATAATGCAATGTAATGATCCCTTCCCACCGACCAATTACATATAATGGCAGTATCGTTATTACTGTATCTATATTAGATGTACTGCATTATACTGATTCCTTCCCACAGATCAATGTAATTTTGGTAACAATATGATTATTACTATATCTACAATAGATATAATGTAATATACTGATACCTTCCCACAGGTCAATGTACATATAATAACAGTGTCGTTATTACTATATCTACAATAGATATAATGTAATATACTGATACCTTCCCAGAGATCAATGTACATTTAATGACAATACCATTATTACTATATCTACATTGGATATAATATAATATACTGATACCTTCCCACAGATCAATGTACATATAATAACAGTATTGTTATTACTATATCTACATTCGATATGTAATATACATTTAATAACAATATCATTATTACTATATCTACATCAGATGAAATTTAATATACTGATTTAATCCCACAGACCAATGTACATTTAATAACAATATGATTATTACTATATATACATCAGATGAAATTTAATATACTGATTTAATCCCACAGACCAATGTACATTTATTGACAATACCATTATTACTATATCTACATTAGATATAATGTAATATACTGATACCTTCCGACAAATCAATGTACATATAATAACAGTATCGTTATTACTATATCTACGTTAGATATGTAATATACATTTAATAACAATATCATTAGTACTATATCTACATCAGATGTAATGTAATATACTGATTTATTCCCACAGACCAAAGTACATTTAATAACAATATCACTATTACTATATGTTCATTAGATATAATGTAATATACTGATCATTTCCCTCAGATCAATGCACAGATTGTATCATTATCGTCATTACTACATCTACATTAGATACGTAATAAACACTTAATAACAGTATCGTTATTACTGTATCTACATTAGATGTACTGCATTATACTGATTCCTTCCCACAGATCAATGTACACTGAATAACAGTATGATTTATACTATATCGGCACTGGATATAATGTAATATACTGATCCCTTCCCACAGATCAATGTAATTTTGGTAACAATATGATTATTACTATATCTACAATAGATATAATGTAATATACTGATACCTTCCCACAGGTCAATGTACATATAATAACAGTGTCGTCATTACTATATCTACAATAGATATAATGTAATATACAGATACCTTCCCACAGATCAATGTACATTTAATGACAATACCATTATTACTATATCTACATTGGATATAATGTAATGTAATGATCCCTTCCCACCGATCAATGTACATATAATTACAGTATCGTTATTACTATATCCACATTAGATATGTAATATACATTCAATAAGAATATCATTATTACTATATCTACATCAGATGAAATTTAATATACTGATTTAATCCCACAGACCAATGTACATTTAATAACAATATCATTATTACTATATCTACATTAGATATAATGTAATATAATGATCCCTACCCACAGATCAATGTACATATAATAACAGTTTCGTTATTACTATATCTACAATAGATATAATGTAATATACTGATACCTTCCCACAGACCAATGTACATTTAATAACAATATCATTATTACTATATCTACATCAGATGTAATGTAATATACTGATTTATTCCCACAGATCAATGTACATTGAATACCAGTATCATTTATACTATATCTACATTGAATATAATGTAATATACTGATCCCTTCGCACAGATCAATGTACTTTTGGTAACAATATCATTATTACTATATCTACATTAGATATGTAATATACATTTAATAACAATATCATTATTACTATATCTACAATAGATATGTAATATACATTTAATAACAATATCATTATTACTATATCTACATCAGATGAAATTTTTTATCCTGACTTAATCCCACAGACCAATGTACATTTAATAACAATATCATTATTACTATATCTACATTGGATACAATGTAATATACTGATACCTTCCCACAGATCAATGTACATATAATGGCAATATCCTTATTACTATATCTGCATTAGATCTGCTGCAATATACTGATTCCTTCCCACAGATCAATGTACATATAATAACAGTTTCGTTATTACTATATCTACAATAGATATAATGTAATATACTGATACCTTCCCACAGATCAATATACATATAATAGCAGTATCGTTATTACTATATCTACATTAGATATAATGTAATATACTGATACATTCCCACATATCAATGTACATAAAATAACAGTACCGTTATTACTATATCTACATTAGATATGAAATATACACTTAATAACATATGCAATAAAATATATGTACATTGATCTGTGGGAAGGAATCAGTATATTACATTATATTTAATGTAGATATAGTAATAACGAAACTGTTATTATATGTACATTGATCTGTTGGAAGGTATCAGTATATTATATTGTATCTATTGTAGATATAGTAATAGCGAAACTGTTATTTTATGTACATTGATGTGTGGGAACGGATCACTATATTACATTATACCTAATGCAGATATAGTAATAATGATATTGTTACCAAAATTACATTGATCTATGGGAAGGGATCAGTATATTACATTATATTCAATGTAGATATAGTGTGAATGATACTGGTATTCAATGTACATTGGTCTGTGGGAAGGGATCATTATATTACATTATATCTAATGTAGCTATAGTAATAATGATATTGTTATTAAATGTATATTACATATCTAATGTAGATATAGTAATAACGAAACTATTATTATATGTACATTGATCTGTGGGATTAAATCAGTATATTAAATTACATCTGATGTAGATATAGTAATAATGATATTGTTACCAAAATTGCATTGATCTGTGGAAAGGCATCAGTGTATTACATTATATCCAATGTAGATATAGTATAAATGATACTGTTATTCAATGTACATTGATCTGTGGGAAGGAATCAGTATATTGCAGTAGATATAATGTGGATATAGTAATAACGATACTCTTATTAAGTGTTTATTACATATCTAATGTAGATATAGAAATGACGATAATGTTACAATCTGTGCATTGATCTGTGGGAAGTGATCAGTATATTACATTATATCTAATGAAGATATAGTAATAATAATGTTGTTATTAAATGTACATTGGTCTGTGGGATTAAATCAGTATATTACATTTCATCTAATGTAGATATATTAATAATGATATTGTTATTAAGTGTACATTACATATCAAATGTAGATATAGTAATAACGATACTGCCATTATATGAACATCGATCTTTGGGAAGGTATCAGTATATTACATTATATCTAATGTAGATATAGTAACAACGAAGCTGTTATTATATGTACATTGATCTGTGTGATTAAATCAGTATATTAAATTACATCTGACGTAGATATAGTAATAATGGTATTGTTATTAAATGTACATTGGTCTGTGGGATTAAATCATTATATTAAATTTCATCTGATGTAGATATAGTGATAATGATACTGTTATTAAATGTACATTGGTCTGTGGGAATAAATCAGTATATTACATTACATCTGATGTAGATATAGTAATAATGATATCGTTATTAAATGTATATGACATATCTAATGTAGATATAGTAATAACGAAACTGTTACTCTATGTACATTGATCTGTGGGAAGGAATCAGTATATTACATTATATCTATTTTAGATATAGTAATAACGAAACTGTTATTATATGTACATTGATCTGGGGTTAGGAATCAGTATATTACATTATATCTAATGTAGATATAGTAATAATGATATTGTTACCAAAATTACATTGATCTGTGGGAAGGAATCAGAATATTACATTATATCTAATGAAGATATAGTAATAATAATGTTGTTATTAAATGTACATTGGTCTGTGGGAATAAATCAGTATGTTACATTACATCTGATGTAGATATATTAATAATGATATAGTAATAACGATACTGCCATTATATGTACACTGATATGTGGGAAGGTATCAGTATATTACATTATATCTAATGTAGATATAGTAATAACGAAGCTGTTATTATATGTACATTGATCTGTGTGATTAGATCAGTGTATTAAAGTACATCCGATATAGATATAGTAATAATGATATTATTATTAAATGTACATTGGTCTGTGGGATTAAATCCGTATATTAAATTACCTCTGATGTAGATATAGTAATAATGATATTGTTATTAAATGTACATTGGTCTGCGGGATTAAATCTGTATATTAAATTACATCTGATGTAGATATAGTAATAATGGTATTGTTATTAAATGTACATTGATCTGTGGGAATAAATCAGTATATTAAATTACATCTGATATAGATATAGTAATAATGATATTGTTATTAAATGTACATTGGTCTGTGGGATTAAATCAGTATATTAAATTTCATCTGATGCAGATATAGTAATAATGATATTGTTATTAAATGGACATTGGTCTGCGGGATTAAATCTGTATATTAAATTACATCTGATGTAGATATAGTAATAATGATATTGTTATTAATGTACATTGGTCTGTGGGAATAAATCAGTATATTACATTACATCTGATGTAGATATATTAATAATGATATTGTTATTAAATGTATATAACATATCAAATGTAGATATAGTAATAACGATACTGCCATTATATGTACATTGATCTGTGGGAAGGTATCAATATATTACATTATATCTAACGTAGATATAGTAATAATGATATTGTTATTAAATGTACATTGGTCTGTGGGATTAAATCAGTATATTAAATTACATCTGGTGTAGATATAGCAATAATGGTATTGTTATTAAATGTACATTGGTCTGTGGTATTCAATCAGTATATTACATTTCTTCTGATGTAGATATAGTAATAATGATATTGTTATTAAATGTATATTACATATCTAATGTAGATATAGTAATAACGATACTGTTATTATATGTACATTGATTTGTGGGAAGGTATCAGTATATTACATTATATCTATTGTAGAGATAGTAATAACGAAACTGATATTATATGTACATTGATCGGTGGGAAGGGATAATCATATGACATTTTATCTAATGTAGATATAGTAATAATGATATTGTTAATAAATGTATATTGCATATCTAATGTAGATATAGTAATAACGATACTGTTATTACATGTACATTGATCTGGGGGTAGGGATCAGTATATTACATTATATCTAATGTAGATATAGTAATAATGATATTGTTACCAAGAGTACATTGATCTGTGCAAAGGCATCAATATATTACATTATATCCAATGTAGATATAGTATAAATGATACTGTTATGCAATGTACATTGATCTGTGGGAAGGAATCAGTATATTGCAGGAGATCTAATGCAGATATAGTAATAACGATACTGCCGTTATATGTACATTGATCGGTGGGAAGGGATCATTTTATTACATTATATCTAATGTAGATATGGTCACAATGATATTGTTATTAAATGTACATTGGTCTGTGGGATTAAATCAGTATATTAAATTACATCTGGTGTAGATATAGCAATAATGGTATTGTTATTAAATGTACATTGGTCTGTGGTATTCAATCAGTATATTACATTTCTTCTGATGTAGATATAGTAATAATGATATTGTTATTAAATGTATATTACATATCTAATGTAGATATAGTAATAACGATACTGTTATTATATGTACATTGATTTGTGGGAAGGTATCAGTATATTACATTATACCTAATGTAGAGATAGTAATAACGAATCAGCCATTATATGTACATTGATCGGTGGGAAGGGATAATCATATTACAGTTTATCTAATGTAGATATAG
The DNA here is from genome assembly GCF_907164935.1 of Osmia bicornis bicornis. Lineage (NCBI taxonomy): Eukaryota > Metazoa > Arthropoda > Insecta > Hymenoptera > Megachilidae > Osmia > Osmia bicornis. Next base: position 1,126,851 of record NW_025791318.1, read on the forward strand.
TAATAATGATATTGTTAATAAATGTATATTACATATCTAATGTAGATATAGTAATAACGATACTGTTATTACATGTACATTGATCTGGGGGTAGGGATCAGTATATTACATTATATCTAATGTAGATATAGTAATAATGATATTGTTACCAAGAGTACATTGATCTGTGCGAAGGCATCAATATATTACGTTATATCCAATGTAGATATAGTATAAATGATACTGTTATGCAATGTACATTGATCTGTGGGAAGGAATCAGTATATTGCAGGAGATCTAATGCAGATATAGTAATAACGATACTGCCGTTATATGTACATTGATCGGTGGGAAGGGATCATTTTATTACATTATATCTAATGTAGATATGGTCACAATGATATTGTTATTAAATGTACATTGGTCTGTGGGATTAAATCTATATATTAAATATCATCTGATGTAGATATAGTAATAATGGTATTGTTATTAAATGTACATTGGTCTGTGTGATTAAATCAGTATATTAAATTTCATCTGATGTAGATATAGTAATAATGATATTGTTGTTACGTTGCGCGTGCGACGGCGCAACGTAAAAAGGATAATAAAGAGAAAAGGAAAGAAAGACTGCTGTTTCAACTAGAAAATTGAAAGGCAATTTCCTATACTTTTTACCCTATTCTGAGCGCGATGGCTGGTATCGCTGCCACCAGTCTCGAGCGGGTTAGCGCTCTCGACAAATTAAAAGACGAAAGATAATTATTAAGATGTTAGAATTTAGAATTTGAACTTTTTGATCTTTCGTTTGGGTTCGTTCAGCGCTTTAGGTCCCGTACGGGTCCCTCCTTGAATCTGTATGTAAACGGTAGGCGTGTATAACTAAAAGAAACGTGTTTGGTGTGTTTGAAATAAATTTGAAACTAGTTAACTGGTAAAACTGATTTAATATCGAATTAGAACCAAGAATGTGAAATTAACAGAATTAATAATCAAGAATTAACGGATTTTAGAAGTCAGAAATTGAAGATGTTAAATTTTGTAACTCGTTACTGAATAATACCAGTTTATAAATATCGTTTAACAAGGGTAAAGATGACTTATAAAAGTAACAAAAACATAACGAAATGCACGCTCTGAGATTACACTTGAGGATTTTCGCTTTTATAACAATCGCGGGAGATGATTGTTGCGATCCCGTCTTCCCTTATTTTAATTTGAAATTTGGCGTATTTCCGCCGTGAGGATACACCCTAGCCAGAGATATTCTCGGCACCCTCGAAAGGGCAGGACTAAGGTGCCCCCTTTTATAGAATATAAAATGAATTATGAAAACGGAATCGTAACACAAGTTTTAGTTGTACGTATTTATCAAATACCTCAAACGTTGGAACGATCTGACCGGAGGAATTCTCGGAACCCAAGAAGGGCTGGACAGATCGCCCGTTTTGCCAATAAATAGTCGTCGTGTTCAAAATGGTAAACGGATCGACTTACCGAAACGCTGTTTGATATAATACAAGATAACAAATTGCTTGTAGTGATCTTAATGCTCGCTGGATATTCTGGAACACCAAAGAACGGTAAGGATCGTGAACACTGCACTTGTCGCGGCGATAATGAATTAAGCGAACGAGTACGTCGACGAGAGACAAACGAATACGAACGGAGAGATTATGTAAATATTTTATTACCCGAAATGAAGCTAATACGAATTATACGCGAGCAAACGATTTAAAATCGGAAAGAAAAGATAGAAAATTTAGGTAGAAGGAAGATTTTACGTGCGCGTCAATGAGTCCTTGTTAAGAATCGCACGATTTCAACTCGCACGGCACTCTGCCTCGCTACGCGGAGGACTTTACCGCAGAGGAAAACTGTCGCGATTTCCGAACAACTCTGTCTCTCGGACACACGGGCTCAAGATCACGTACCTCGACGATTGATCGATCAAGAGTGTCGAAATTTGCGCGAGATTGACGGGCGAAGGGCCCGTCGCGCGATCATCGTCCTTGGAGGGGACGGATTGACGAATCGTGGCACGTGCTCGGAAGTGTCGCGTGCCCGGTGATTGGTTAAGACGCGCGAGCTAGACGAAGATTCCTCATCCCCTTTCTTTGGTGTTCCTTTTTCTTTCTAACACGTCGCCATGATAGTTTCAACGGTTTCCTAGAAACTACGCAGTATTTCCTTCAAATGTATTATTGCTAATTTACAGCTATTGCTTTAATTTGAATATCCAAATGTTGAACTGTTAGATGATACTATTAATTTGACCAAAACACGAATGATCTTGAAATCGAGATATATAATTTAACAATTGAAGCCGTTATCCATTTATTTTCCCTTAGCAGGATCAGAATTATTTATCTTTCCTGATTTATAATAAGATCTTATCAGCGTAAAAGCGGACGATGCATTTACGATGATCGCAATGCCGATTATGCATTCATTTACAATCTTTCGCATAACTATTTCGGTGGAATCGACATTTCGTTAGCAATGAATTTAAACATTTCTACCAGAACATTCCTTTGTTCAAAATTTGTCGTTGTCGCTAGGTAGTTCTTAGAATTTCGAATACAATGATGTTTATTGCTTCGAACGACCCTTGATTTTCGAACGGTGGTCGAACGTTCGCGACGTTAGGCTTTGTAAAGGTTCTCATTTATTTTAGTCTCGTCGTTTAAATTCATATTCATCCATCCATTCTTTTCACACTATCATTCGGTCAGGTAATAATGATCCTGATCTGACCGGCTGACGCTTTGTGCAAATGAGAGGGAAAGAGTTTCCTCGACAAGGAAGTTATTACGGTTTTCCCGTTTCTGCGCAGTTACCAAGGGAAATTCCCGGAATGCGAAGCACTGGATAACTGCGTAGCGCTGGTGTTGTGCTAACGGCTCTCTCTCTCTCTTACGAGCTAACGCGAGTTTTTGTGCGTTACCCGATTGTAAACTGTCTTGTATATCTATGGTTGGCGACGATAGTTTCAAGGAGGGTCACGTAAACTATTGTAAAGAAGGAAACAGAAATAACCTTTCCTCGTGTACCTCGCATGAGAAATTCTCGGAACCCAAGGGCTTGACAAGATACACGATTCCAGGGTAGAATAGAATAAAGAAGAGAAAGCAATAGAAGAAGTCAAAAATAGAAAAGAATTAAACTCAAACTCTTCCTTGCACACCCCTGCATGAGAAATCCTCGGAACCTCGAAAGGCTTGTCAAGGATGTACAAGGTAGAGGAGGAATGAAAAGATTGGCGGAAAAGTGAAACACCCACCTCACGACCCTTACATGAGAAATCCTCGGAACCCCAAAGGGCTTGATAAGGGACGCAAGGCGGATAAATTTCAAAATTTCCGCCGGGGCGTAACATTGTTATTAAATGAATATTACATATCCAATGTAGATATAGTATAAGTGATACTGTTAGTCAATGTACATTGATCTGTGGGAGGTGATCACTATATTACATTATATCTAAAGAAGATATGGTAATAATGATATTGTTATTAAATGTACATTGGTATGTGGGAATAAATCAGTATATTACATAACATCTGATGTAGATATAGTAATAATGATATTGATATTAAATGTATATTACATATCCAATGTAGATATAGTATAAATGATACTGTGATTCAGTGTACATTGATCTGTGGGAAGGAATCAGTATATTGCGGTAGATCTAATGTAGATATAGTAATAACGATACTGTTATTAAGTGTTTATTACATATCTAATGTATATATAGTAATGACGATAATGTTACAATCTGTGCATTGATCTGTGGGAAGTGATCAGTATTTTACATTATATCTAATGAAGATATAGTAATAATGATATTGTTATTAAATGTACATTGGTATGTGGGAATAAATCAGTATATTACATATCTAATGTAGATATAGTATAAATGATACTGTGATTCAGTGTACATTGATCTGTGGGAAGGAATCAGTATATTGCGGTAGATCTAATGTAGATATAGTAATAACGATACTGTTATTAAGTGTTTATTACATATCTAATGTATATATAGTAATGACGATAATGTTACAATCTGTGCATTGATCTGTGGGAAGTGATCAGTATTTTACATTATATCTAATGAAGATATAGTAATAATGATATTGTTATTAAGTGTTTATTACATATCCAATGTAGATATAGTATAAATGATACTGTGATTCAGTGTACATTGATCTGTGGGAAGGAATCAGTATATTGCGGTAGATCTAATGTAGATATAGTAATAACGATACTGTTATTAAGTGTTTATTACATATCTAATGTATATATAGTAATGACGATAATGTTACAATCTGTGCATTAATCTGTGGGAAGTGATCAGTATTTTACATTATATCTAATGAAGATATAGTAATAATGATATTGTTATTAAATGTACATTGGTCTGTGGGATTAAATCAGTATATTAAATTTCATCTGATGTAGATATAGTCATAACGGTATTGTTATTAAATGTACATTGGTCTGTGGGATAAAATCAGTATATTAAATTTCATCTGATGTAGATATAGTCATAACGGTATTGTTATTAAATGTACATTGGTCTGTGGGATTAAATCAGTATATTAAATTTCATCTGATGTAGATATAGTAATAACGATATTGTTATTAAATGAATATTACATATCTAATGTAGATATAGTAATAACGAAATTGTTATTATATGTACATTGATCTGTGAGAAGGGATCAGTATATTACATTATATCTAATGTTGATATAGTAATAATGATATTGTTACCAAAATTACATTGATCTGTGGGAAGGCATCTGTCTATTACATTATATCCAATGTACATATAGTATAAATGATACTGTTATTCAATGTACATTGATCTGTGGGAAGGAATCAGTATATTGCAGTAGATCTAATGTAGATACAGTAATAACGATACCGTTATTAAGTGTTTATTACATTATATCTAATGAGGATATAGTAATAATGATATTGTTATTAAATGTACATTCGTCTGTGGGATTAAATCAGTATATTACATTACATCTGATGTAGATATAGTAATAATGATATTGTTATTAAATGTATATTACATATCTAATGTAGATATAGTAATAACGATACTGCCATTATATGTAAATTGATCGGTGGGAAGGGATCATTATATTACATTATATCTAATGTAGATATAGTAATAATGATATTGTTATTAAATGTACATTGGACTGTGGGATAAAATCAGTGTATTGAATTTCATCTGATGTAGATATAGTAATAATGATATTGTTATTAAATGTATATTACATATCTAATGTAGATATAGTAATAACGAAACTGTTATTATATGTACATTGATCTGTGGGAAGGTATCAGTATATATCTATTGTAGACATAGTAATAACGAAACTGTTATTATATGTACAGTGACAACTCGATAAATGCTCACTTGAGTCTATTCGATAAATGATACATTTTTATCCCCACCACTAGGGGGATCCCCCTTCGACCAGCGAGTCGAAGTGTAATCGGAGACGTAGTGGCTTCCTTTAGAGATCTGTGTTGCCTTCGTCGCCTTCGTTTAAATGCCCCGTGTCAGTGTGACCACACTAATGCATATAAAAAAGTTTTTTATTTTATACTTTTTGTTAATAAAAATTTTACTATCATGTGGGGGAGATTTTGCTGATTAAAATGAAACTAAACACGATATAAATCGGTATATATTTAGGTTGTAAGATTCAGTGAAAAATACGAAATAAGAAACATTGCAATTTCACCCTTACCTTAATATGTATGTTTTCCTATGAAGGAGTAAGATCTTGTAATTCTGTTGTTAAACAGCTTGCTCGCATGATGTGGTATTTTAAACACTGTAACTTGTATTTTATTTGTTCTTGTGGTGATTGTATGTTGTGTTCGTCTTCATTATCACTGTCCTGTTCACTTTCATTGTTACTGTCTTGATCGAGTGAAATGTCTCAGTGGAGTAAGGGAATCGAAATAGGTATTAATGGCAGCTCCAAAAAGTTCGTTCGTATCCTTGCAAGGTCAGCGGTGGTACATTTATCGGATAGAGGTAGCTAATGAAACCTCCTATCTTATAAGTGTTGCCGTTTGTGATCATTTATGGAACAGTGGAAGCGTCCCGTTTGAGAATTAGCTACCTCCTATTCGATAAATGTACCAGTAACTCGAATCCGTCGTTCTTTGATGTTTCCGAACATAGAAAAGGATAGCGCAAGAAGGATAAAGAAAGAGAGAAAGACTCGCAAGTACAACATTTAACTCAATATTATACCACTAAATGTTGACCGATTTATATCGTGTTTAGCTTCATTTTAATCAGGAAAATCTCCTCCACATGATAGTGAAATTTTTATTAGCAAAAAATATAAAATAAACAATTTTATTCTGTGCATTAGTATGGTCACACTGACACGGGGCATTTAAACGAAGGCAATAAATTCCGGTCTCAGTCCCTCTTTCGTTTTTAGCTACTGACTCTTTCTACGTTCGACGGTGTCGGCAAACTATAATCAAATTCGAGAAACGATTCTCCTATCCCATAAGAGTTGCGGAGCGGACCCGTAATAGTTACACTTATCGAGTTTTTACTGTACATTGATCTGTGGGAAGGGATCAGTATATTACATTATATCTAATGTAGATATAGTAATAATGATATTGTTACCAAAATTACATTAATCTGTGGGAACGGATCAGTATATTACATTATATCCAATGTAGATATAGTATATATGATACTGTTATTCAATGTACATTGATCTGTGGGATGGAATCAGTATATGAAAATGTATATTACATATCTAACGTAGATATAGTAATGACGATAGTAATTAATATAATTAAAAGAGTAATTCCAATTAAATATTGGAGTAATTAATATAATAATTAGTAATTAATATTGGATATACTTGTACTTTATTATTATTATTATTATTCATATGTTTTTTAATTTTTCCTCCTATCACCAATCCGGCTATAACAGATAAAATAAAACATACATTAATACATAGTAAAAAAATCAAATAAAACAAAAACGTGCAAGTAACTCACATCAAGCTCCTCGCGGAACAATTGCCGCAAATCGAATGCGGTGTCCGCCCATATCTTTTCAGCGTTCCGTCGCCTCTCCGCCCGCTCCCGCCGAACATTTCGGAGGTCTTTCTTCCTTACAAATCCTAAACTCCTTAAGCTAGAGGCTGTTAACAAAAACGAATTAAAAATAAATAAAATTTACGCGCTAAAAGTAATTATTGAAAAAACTACTTACGCTGAGAGGCGATGAACGCCTGCAGAGCAAGGAATTGGTTGTTTGTGAAGTTCATTTTGAATAACGAAAACGCTGCGCTGATACGCTTATAAAGCAAACAGGGGAAACATCTCCCTCCATTTCTAACAATGAAAACCGCCAACACAATCTGAGATTAATCTGCCGGATATCTTACATGTTGTAACAACTCGGAATCGGCATGAAATTAAGGCATGAATACGGCACGGTACCATCGTCCCACTCAAAACCGTGATGATTTTGCGTCAACCATTTTATTTGTCTTAATTCTGCTTTCGACAATTTTTTCTTAGCAAATGGTGGCGCAAAGATGAAACATTGTACACGATTCCCATTCTGGAAGATAGCAAGTTCCTTTACGAAAAACTCGTTCGTATCGCTTTTGAAGCCTTGAATGTCCACGAATGTTGGTACATTCATTTTGATTAGTTGAATTTGTGGCGAAAAATGACCGCTTTTACTGCGGAATGATCATATAAACCCTCTTTCACTTAAGAGAGTTTGCGCACTACATTGGTCAGTGGATTGTACTGCACGATACGATCGTGAATGATCAAACAGTAGGCGCTAGTATTTTCAGGAACGTTTTCACTACACTCAAAATCGATTCTTACATCGATTGTAGCGCTTTTTATCGATTCGTTCTGATGCGAGCAATCAATGACAACGAATGGGCCGTAGCCGAAAAAGAGTATCTTATCGTATAGAGCTCCGTCATCACCATTACTGCACATTGCTCCGTAATATGACTTTCTGAATTTTGCATACATGTCGTAAAGGACAGAGTATCTATTTTTATTAAAGTCAAGATTCAAATTGTCATACGGATATGATTCCGAATTTAAATACAATCGAAAATTGGTGAGTTTGCAGTCATCAAATTTGGTGATATGTCTATTGAGCTTATTTTTTTTATCCGTTTGTAATGCAAATATTACATATCGCGGTTTTTCTAATTGCGTAGCTGCTTTAATGCTCCATGTACGTTTAGTGGTTGCTTGTAACATTGGATACTCGTATAAGTCCCAGGAACGGTAACTCATAATTATCGTTTGACCGTTTTCAAGGATACGCAACAATGAAAGTTTGTGTCTTTCTTCGAGCGTGACATGTGGCATCCTCCACTGTACTTTGTATAATTGCAGCGTGTATTTTGCACCATCTGTTCCATAAAGAGCATTTTTGTCGTCTCGCGATCGAATCAGAATCAATTCATGATGCGCATTAATCACTATTCGTTTGTAATCTTCGCAGAAACCGAGCAGCATATTTAGAGGAACACAAAAGTCAAAGTAGCCTCCTGCATTGGGTATGTCTATCCAACCAGCGTTTTCAAGCATTTTTGATTTTGTCGTTGTCAACGATACTCCATTTTTTATCATAGTTGTTATTCCAACGTTTTTACAACGATCGATCTCCACGCCGTTTAATTCATATCGAATTTCATCAAACATAAATGCTGCGCAATTCATTTCTAGTCCAACTGAAGTTCCTGCAACATTCTCATCGTTGAGAATGAGTTTTCCTTCGACGTAAAGGTAACTCTCACTAGGAAACGTGTACAAATCTTGTTGTTGAATGGGAATTCGTATTTCATCATTGTTTCCGAACGTTGTGTTGGCGTATGGGCTGTAACTATGTAATTCGATCTTTGTAATTCGATCGTCAGAAATCGGTAAACTGGCAATGTTCAATGGGTCCATCATTTTCGTTTCTTAATCACAAAACCCAACGATTGCAGAAATTGCATGTTTTTGTCGCTCAAATCTTGCGATGTGTTCAGTGTGGAGATATTGTACTTACTAAATGATTGTAAAGAGTCATCACCGTTTAATACATGATTATTATTCCTGCAACCGTGGTAATTGCTGCTGCTGCAAGTACAATTTGTGCGTTTGTGATTGAAGTTCTGGTTCCATCCATTTTCTAACGATCCTTTCAGCAACTCGTTCAACGGGGTGCTCAATAATGCATTCGGCGGATTGTTGATCGGTTGAGTTTTAGCATCTGTGTACAACAGCATTATTTCTAGTAATGTTTAGCATAAGTGCCGCTTGTTCTCTTGAAAGGCGATTAAATGAACGGATATATAACGTATATTAAACGGTCGCGTCGTCGGAGCGTTTGACGATGTGCTCTTGCGATGTGTCCGATTTGGATATATTCCCTCTACTGAATGATTGTATAATTGTTATCGTTTTTACATCATTATCCTTACTGCAGCTGCCGTAAAATGTTCAGCATGCCGTTCGAGCTGTTCAGCGAGCCGTTCGAGCCGTTCAACGGGCCGTTCGAGCCGTTCAGCGGACCGTTGGAGCCATTCAACGGGCCGTTCGAGCCGTTCGAGCCGTTCAACGGAAAGCTGTTCAGCGGGCCGTTCGAGCCGTTCGGCGGGCCGTTCGAGCCGTTCAACGAGCCGTTCGAGCCGTTCGAGCCGTTCAACGGAAAGCCGTTCGAGCCGTTCAACGAGCCGTTCGAGCCGTTCAGCTGGCCGTTCGAGCCGTTCGAGCCGTTCAACGGGCCGTTCGAGACGTTCGAGCCGTTCGGCGGGCCGTTCGAGCCGTTCGAGCCGTTCAGCGGGCCGTTCGAGCCGTTCGCGGACCGTTCGAGCCGTTCAACGGCAAGCCGTTTGAGCCGTTCAACGAGCCGTTTGAGCCGTTCAACGAGCCGTTCGCGGGCCGTTCGAGCCGTTCGAGCCGTTCGAAACGTTCGCTGGCCGTTCGAGCCGTTCGTGCCGTTCAACAGGCCATTGATTATTATGTTTATATTCATGTTATTTTTTACACCGCCTAATATGAAGCCTCACTGTCAATTCTTCTCCACGGAAATTTATCAGATTATCGTTTTGATCCGTAATGCGTATACTAAGGTGATCAATGGCTCTCACGATAACTGGAAGATAAATGACGTTCGTAGGACTTTCCGAAATTTTATATCCTGGTGGCACGCGCGGTGAAAACTCATGAATGGTATGAACACATTGACCGTTGCTATACGCGCCAGTCGTAATATTACATTCGATCCTCAGCACATTTACTTTCATAATATTTACGGGTATATCCGACTCGTGCCATTGCCCCGGCGGTAATATGCGATATGTAGAAAACCCGAGAAGCGATCCTATATTATTTGGTTTGGTAAAATCGATTGTATAATCACTATATATTTCACTTTTCAAAGTGCTGTTATTTGTACGAAATAAAATGATTTTTGTCTTGTCCATTATTTTCTCTTGCAAGTATTTATTTAGCGCTTCGAGTTCATACGAACCATCCGGTATCGTGATCTCACCATCGGCATCAAAGTAAAATTTATTGTTTGTAAAGTCAATGTTTGGTATTGTGTTGAAAGCTTGAAAATCAACGAGTCCGAGTTCGTAATTATCATCCTTCAAGTCTATAGGTGGAAAGTAATCAGTGCTAAGCACAGAATTTTTTCCGCTTAACGTAAACGTCAACGACATCTTTACAACTGTGAAGACTATGTGCATTGAAACTATTTTATACATTTCCAGCTAAAAAATGCAAGCAGAGTTGTCCACATACACTCGTATTGAATTTTTGATACTGCGTGTGATTGTATAAAATCGTTACATGCTTTCCGAAGTAGTTTATTAACTCTGTCGGTGGTCTCAGATTTCCAAAAGAATCGAAATATTTAACACAATTACCCCGCTTTACGTAAGCTACCCAGTGTGTACCAGGACCTTCCGATTTATCTAAATTCACGATACCGCATTCGTTTAAGAACGATTTAGAGGGTAAATTTATACGCATGAAAACACCTCGAAAATATGGAAAGTTCAACTTTCGTGCAAAGTTATATAACTGTACATTTGTCATTGCGCCCTTTGGAAGCGTTACAATTTGCCGAAGCGCTTCTTTTTTTTTTTCTTTAATTCCTTTTCCCCGTTTATATGGTGCAAGGTAAAGTCCATGTCCTTCCATAACACGATTGTGCCGTTTCACTTCCTCTAATGTTTTCCGTGCTGCAGATGCATCGTTGACTGCCTTGGCGATACCTGCTGCACCGCCAGCCACCGTGCCCAAAGCTGAAAGGCCTGCAAAAATAGGTACAAGTGCTGGAAGAAATCCCCCACGTTTTGCAACTGGAAGTTTGCGCGACTTCGTCTTCTTCTTCTTGTTACTTTTCCGCGGTGTCATTACTTTCTTCTTTGGCTAACAATATTCCAGCAACGCGCGCAGACAAAAGTATTTTCCAATCTGGTGCGAATTCTTTTTGTGCTAATTCGAAGATCAAATTTACATATGCACATCGTACGGCTATCGTATAGGAAGTGAAATTTTTCCTGGGATGTTTGGGTTTATATAGGTAGAGAGAGAAGTTGCAAATGATGCAATACATTATGATTTATTAAAGTATAATTTCTAACATAATTTGTAACATAATCCTTTTTTCTCTGTTAAGATGCTGCTGATGCAGCTGTTATTATTGCCTGAATACCTAAAGCTACTAATTCACAATCGATAATTGAATTTGGATCATAAATATCAGTTTCTTTGATATGCTGCACAACCTCTGCATGCACTTTTACATCTCCGTATCCCCGAACTAATGCAACAAACTCTTTAAATTTTTGTTCCACCGAATACAGTTTATCATATAATGCATTATGCATTTCAATTATACAATCATTTAAAATTACCATTTTCTCAAATGTTTTTTTCATCATGCACATACATATATCATTGCTAATCAATTTAATTACTTTTACGCCATATAGCACTCCAAATTCAACACTTATATCATTAAAATTAATATTGTCGCGTGTATCTTTTGAATCGTCAAAGAAGCTGCATACGTTGTCCGCTTCGGCTACAATCAGCGACCACGTGACTATGCTCAGCTCCAGGCGGTTGTTTCGGCTGTCTGATAATATGAGTTGCGGGTAGAAATTGTCGCCAAGTATATTTATGCCGATTTCCAAATGCTTTGTACAAGAATCCGTCAATGGATATTTTCGACCTAAAATTCGACATGATAATTGTGGTGCGATTCTAGAACAAATAAATACCGTTTAAATATGTTATTGGAACAAATAAATACCAGCAACGTTAAATGAAATGTGTTTCGAACACTTACTTCACGTCGTCCTGATGTTTTGTCATTTTTTTGCGTACCTCTTCAGCTTGAGTAGAACTTGCGGGGCGCTTCCTTTGGCAAAAAGCTCTTTGAAACTTTGAGAATACATATTTCACTTTTCACAATACAATCTCGCGAACGATGCGCTTGCGGTGATGGTCAATTTGGTTTTGCGTATGCTTGAAACTTTAGCAAACCCCCTACCTTCTATAGTCACGAATTGCAGTGTCAGATTTGCTGCGTCAACAAAAAACTCATTTCCAAGACGTAGAAAAAATCATTTTCAAGACGTAGAAAAAGTGACCTTCCGATAAGAACAAACAGTTCAAGGTCATGGAGGGTGGGGGTAGGGTGTTATATTTCTGCTGACGATGTCAAATTTCAGTTCAAGGTTATGGGGTGGGGGGTTGTCATGGGGTTGGGGTGTCAAATTTAAGTTCAAGGTCATGGGGTGTGGAGAGGGGTGGATATTGTCGGGGTGGGGGGTATCATATTTCTGCTGACGGTGGTGTCAAATTTCAGTTCAAGGTCATAGGGTGGGGAGAGGGGTGGATATTGTCGGGGTGGGGGGTATCATATTTCCGCTGACGGTGGTGTCAAATTTCAGTTCAAGGTCATAGGGTGGGGAGAGGGGTGGATATTGTCGGGGTGGGGGGTATCATATCTCTGCTGACGGTGTGGTGTCAAATTACAAAAAATGCTGACGCCAGTGACTTAGAATCCGCATAGAACAACTACTTATCTACATTAGATATAATGTAATATACTGATACCTTCCCACAGGTCAATGCACAGATTGTAACATTATCGTCATTACTATATCTACATTAGAAATGTAATAAACACTTAATAACAGCATCGTTATTACTATATCTACATTAGATCTACTGCAATATACTGCTTCCTTCCCACAGATCAATGTACATTGAATAACAGTATCATTTATACTATATCTACATTGGATATAATGTAATATACTGATGCCTTCCCACAGATCAATGTAATTTTGGTAACAATATCATTATTACTATATCTACATTAGATATAATGTAATATACTGATCCCTTCCCACAGATCAATATACATATAATAATAGCTTCGTTATTACTATATCCACATTAGATATGTAATATACATTTAATAACAATATCATTATTACTATATCTAAATCAGATGAAATTTAATATACTGATTTAATCCCAAAGACCAATGTACATTGAATAACAATATCATTATTACTATATCTACATCAGATGTAATTTAATATACTGATTTAACCCCACAGACGAATGTACATTGAAGAACAATATCATTATTACTATATCTACATCAGATGTAATGTAATATACTGATTTAATCCCACAGACCAATGTACATTTAATAACAATATCGTTATTACCATATCTTCTTTAGATATAATGTAATATACTGATCACCTCCCACAGATCAATGCACAGATTGTAACATTATCGTGATTACTATATCTACATTAGATATGTAATAAACACTTAATAACAGTATCGTTATTACTATATCTACATTAGATATGTAATAAACACTTAATAACAGTATCGTTATTACTATATCTACATTAGATATGTAATAAACACTTAATAACAGTATCGTTATTACTATATCTACATCAGATCCACTGCAATATACTGATTCCTTCCCACAGATCAATGTACATTGAGGAACAGTATCATTTATAGTATATCTACATTGGATATGTAATATTCATTTAATAACGATATTATTATTACTATATCTACATCAGATGAAATTTAATATACTGATTTAATCCCACAGACCAATGTACATTTAATAACAATATCGTTATTACTATATGTACATTAGATATAATGTAATAAAATGATCCCTTCCCACCGATCAATGTACATATAATGGCAGTATCGTGATTACTATATCTGCATTAGATCTCCGGCAATATACTCATTCATACCCCCAGATCAATGTACATATAATAACAGTTTCGTTATTACTATATCTAACATAGATATAATGTAATATACTGATACCTCCCCACAGATCAATGTACATATAATAACAGTATCGTTAATACTATATCTACATTAGATATCTAATATACCTTTAATAACAATATCATTATTACTATATCTACATCAGATGTAATTTAATATACTGATTTAATCCCACAGATCAATGTACATATAATAACCGTGTCGTTATTGCTATATCTACATTAGATATAATGTAATATAGTGATACCTTCCCACAGATCAATGTACATGTAAT
>NW_025791318.1:1142015-1177579 GCF_907164935.1 Osmia bicornis bicornis
ACCGAAGACCATCTATGGATGAAAAGAGGTACAGCAGTGGTATTCAAAGTATTCAAAGTATTAAGAAACACAGAAAAGAATAACATAGAGTTACAAATAGGTCCCAAAAAGACTAGGATAGTTCATAAAGACCGACTAAAGAGGGCCTACCGACCAGTCTACAACATAGATCAAAAATGAAAATCGATATGTCAATTTATATAATTTTCGGAAGATGCGCATGCGCACATGCAGAATTTTAAACACACCGCCATATTGTGCAAAGTACGCTAAAGACAAGAGTACGCAAAAGAGACGCTACATAATTAAATATAGAGAAAGAAAAGAATAAAGAAGAAATTAATAAAACAGAGTAAGCATAGATGATACAATTTAAGATTTTCAATATCTTATAACAAAACTAACCTCCGTTACAGAGAAATGACCTACCAAACTCCAAATATCGCAAATGCACTGTGTGTAAAAGATAATACAATAGCATTCGAGTATATATTTAATCCAAGGATGGGACGATTATGTACCGAATGTGCGTTGAAAGCAGTTCAGCAGGCAGCAAAACATTGGATCCATATAGGAGTTCATCATTTTATTAAAACGGAGGAAGGTATGAGGCAAACAACGTGCGTTTCATGCAGGCAAAATATTGCCAGTTTGCAACCAGCAGTAGCCTGCAGTGATTGTTGCAATGCTATTGCGAAAATGGACGAAGAATTGATAGAAATAATGAAGGATACATGCTACCTGCCCACGACCCAGAGATATTCTATTGGACAAGATCTATGAATAAATTAAAACCTATTATAATATAATTGTTTTTTTCTTTTTTTAAATATATGTAACCATTCTTATTCTATAAACTAGTTCATTTATTTCAAATCCTATAAAACATTTTCAATTCGTTCGAAATATTTTTATTTTTGTTCGATATATTAATGCGCAGACTCACAAGTCAGCCATATTGGTAAAAGAAAAGATAGAAAGAGATAGAAACAAAGAGCGACAGAGAGAGATATAGAAAGCGACGCTGCGCACGCGCTGCTATATTCAATTCATTAAAAGCAAAAATGGTACGAAGAGCTGGTCGACGCGAAAGATTAAGAAAGCTAAGAAAAGCTTTAAAACAATTTAGAGAGGTAGAATATTACTCCAAGTAATTTATTTCATTTACTAATTATCTATTTTATACAAAATTTCAAAGATGACAGTGCTAGAAGAAATTATATTACAAAGGGAAGAGATACAGCCACCACCACCACCACCACCACCACCATCACCACTACCACCACCACGATGGAAGCTGATATTAATGCATATTCCGGAGTTTAACTGGAGAGTATATAGAAATACAGAAAAGACGGACCCAAGACGGGAACACGGCAAGGTTATGCGCTATTTCGGAATCCTGTCAGCCTCTCCAAGAAACAGCGAGGAGAAATGCTGCTGCGCTCTGTGTAACTTAAAAAGAAAAAATATTAGTCTCTTGAGGACAAGAGACAAGCGCGCGGGGGAAGTTGTAACGATCCCATAAGAAAAACAATACATTTTTATTTTATTTTTCTTTATTATATTCCATACAAAGTATTTTATTTAATTTTTTATTGTTAATATTTAATGTATAAAATTTTAGTAATAAACATGTTCATTTTCGTCGATAACCGAGTCTGTTAAATTCATCGATAAAAGTTTAGTCGATAGGTCAGACGGTAAAACAGTTTACCGATAAATTACCGACGTATGACCGCGCACGCGCCAGCGCAACCCCAGTGAACACATAGTGGGGTAGAATTCTAGAGCGGGGATGCTGGACCACCACGTGATGAGGAAAACCCAGCTACCCCAAGAACTCTATGCGGAAAAAAAGTGCCGACTCAGCAAGATCTGAGTATAAATAGAGGCGTTCCGCACAGTTTCGAGGCAGATCTTCTCAGGCCTCGGTCTGAAGCAGACAATACTCTGAACAGTAGAGAAGAGCTTGCGCTGAACTGTTTAGGCAGCGATAGAGCGCGAGTTACAGCTATTTCCTACTCTTCCACTGGTGGCGTGCAGTACTACAGATCAGTGGACCTCCTATCCACGGTACGCAACGTGTTACACAGGTGTTACGCTAAGCCAACATTTAAGTGTAAAGAGCTAGCGAGGAGCGGAGCTCCTTGAACGGCCTGCGATTAATACAGCTCTGGTATAACCAGAAACCGATTGCGACCCATAGGAAAGGTTAACTCGACTCCAATAGTTTTGCACAACCCTCTGGAATTTAGTTTCCATAATCATTATTGAAAATTAAACAGAGTATTGACTGTACATGAAGACTAAGCCACATTCGCGTCAGCGCTATCGATAATTGTTAATTACTATAACTTATTACTAATAACTAATTACTAGTTTCTATTACTAATTACATATTTCTTACTGTATTCCCAATTTAGGGCGAACTAATTATAATTTCTTATTGTATTCTTATTTCTAGCCGCACTTATTGTGATACTAGCGATTTTGTTTTATATTATATTACAATTTAATAATCACTTACCTTTTTATTTTTGAATAAACAATTTCCATTAGTTTCTAGCACATTAGTGTTTGGATTTCACTCCTTAACCGCACACCACACGAACCCGTAATCCCTGAAACACAGAATACGAGTCGCCTTCTAAGGGAACCGCTCTCCCTACAAGTCGGTGCAGTGACGCATTCACTCTGGGTCGTTACACACCACATAATACTCGGCCGCTCGCTCAGTAACGGTTCCGTAACGGTTATCCACAGACCAATTATCTGCCGCGCAGCAATTACCTACCGCGCGCCAGTTACCCGGTACACACAGTTATCGACTGCAAAACCATTCACCGTGCAGCCGCGCAATCCTAGGAATCCATACTTACCATCAAACTTATCATCAAAGATAAGTCTGATATACAGTACTTTCACGAAGGTAACAGGCAACTATCAGAAATCAAATATGAAGCAGAAATGAATCAATAAATCAAGAAAAATCGAATCAGATCAATGTATAGCTTTAATCAATCAACATCAAAATTAAGGAATGAATGAATAATAAATGAATGAATGTACGTAAAACTGAATGCAGGTAAAACAGCTAAGGGTATTCACAAATTGGGAACTACAGAAAGTGTGTAACGCGCAACTTACGTAACCAACATAGCCGACATAATTTAATGAAATGTAATGAAATGTAATATAATGTAAAATAATAAATACAGCAAATGAGTTATATTCCAACTAAATATAACCGTAGGCCTTATTGGCTCAATCCCCCCTACTTTATAAATTATAGATTATACGGTTATAAGTCATAGTGTTCGAAAATGCGTTGATTTCAACCGTCGCCACACGAACCGCGGCAGCACTTTTCAGCGCGACCGGCAGCCACCTTGGATGCCGGTCAGGCTGACCAATCACCGAGCTTGACGTCACCGGGAAGAAGCCAACGGCTCTTGCTACGACGAAGCCGGTGATTCGGCCATTACGGTTTTGTATCGTTACGGTAAACACGTGCAGTACTGATTCCAAAAATTTCTAGTGCAATTAACGAATTTCGATTCTAAAGAACTCAGCATCGCAACGCGAATTCTGTGCCGACGGCCAACGCGAACTCGCGGTTAATCTAGTTCGTGCAAATCCACGAAATTAGTAGAATTTCGTGGTGACCACGTGTTGAACCAACACGTGGTTTTAATACAGCGCAATCTCAATCGCAAATTTTCCGCGACGCGGGTGAATCTTCACGATCTACGGTCATCATAAATTCGTGCAACGAACAATTTATTGTAAACACTGTACATAGTGTATTTGTGCCTGTAAATATACATTGTTTGTTTTGTGCAATCTCAAGTGCATTCATTTTCAATTGCCGTCTCACTGCCGGTCCTACATTCCGAACCGGTTCTCAATCGCAAGCTCATGACCTCTTTACAATTTCGAACACATTTGAACACATAGATTGCAAATTGTAAATTGCAAATTGTAAATTGCAGATTGTAAATTGCAAATTGTAAATTGTAAGCGATTGCGTTCATACAAATGCAAAAGGAATAAAAATTTACACCGGAAGATGCATAAGGATAAATGAAAGCACGCCCCGCAAGCATCCAAGTTTCCGCCACGCGCGCAAATCCGGCCGTAAATAAACAGGCTTGTATGCACTCTCGTACAGGGACTTTCCAACAACCAGGCAACTGGGCAGCATGCATCGATTCAGGAAAAAGAAGAGAGATCCATATTGGGGCCTTGCAAGACAACACAATCGGCCAGCGTCGTCGCTCCAAACGACAATAAACAGCCGTTCAAAACGAACGTCTTACCGATTAGGTAAGGAAGAAGAAACACTGTGGCTCCTTTCTTTGAGGTAACTCTGCACTATTCTAAGCTATATTCACTATTCCGAGCTGTAAATGCCACTTCTAGCGCAGCTGTGCAGAAGAAGAACAAGAAGAAGAAGAAATATCTCGGAATATGTGCGTGACGCCCCTTTCCTTGAGGTAAATCTGCAAATATCTCGGAACCGGTGCGAGCTATGGCAAAATGTTAAGCGACCTTTTTTGAAGCAAATTAAATTTAGTACTATTTATGTTGTACGACATTCTTTGATCAGATGCGTAGTTTTGGAGCTATGGCTCTCCTCTCCTCGACGCGTCGAGCGGGAATCCAACCTTTTTTTCTTTTTCTTTTTCGTGGGGAAATCTGACGTACGACCCCCCGCCACCCGTGGGAGAGGGCAGCGGGGGAGTGTCAGATTCCTACTGGCTAAAACCCCACGGCGACCTCCCGCCGTGCGCAGAAAGCGCCCCTCACCGGGGGAGTAACGACTACCCCAGCCGGCACCAGGGATCGCACCCGGCTCCATCGAGGGGAAACTGCGTGCAATGGCGGCCGGGATCCCCAGCCCGTACCGCCTGCAGTCCCCGCGCCTCGATCTCCTCACAGGATACGGGGAGGAGCAACTCCCCGCCCGCCCGCGAGGAAGGTCGGGCGCTGTCCTTCGCTCCGCCGGCTACACCTCGGGTCCGCGTGCAATGGCGCCCAAACAGGGCACCTGCGGCACGCCGAGTCGTCTCCCTGTGGGCTGCGGTGAGCCGGGGCCGGCCACCCTCCAGGGGGACTCCCTCGGCTCCGCTCCACCCCCCTGCGGGGGCCAGCGCCACTCCCAGCGTGGGAGGAAGACGCCACTCTCCGCCCGGAGTCACCCGGCCCCCCAGAGACGGACGGAGAGGGGCCACTGATTAAGAACGGGGTCCCCACCCGCCCACCCCCGGGTCCGACCGGGGTCCGGGCTCATTTCGTTCGGGGCGGGAGGGTACACCTCGACCCCTTCCACCCCCACAAGAAACACCCTACGTAAAATCTCCCCAGGAGGCGGGAGGGCACGCGGGCCCTCCCGCTACACTACCCCGTCCCGCATCCGTCGCGCCGGGGGGGCTAATAGCGAAAGCCGCCATCGCCCCCGCGCACCCCTTATGCCGGCGGATCCCTGCGACGTCGTCGCGTCCCACGTCCGCGACCTCTCCTTGAGGGCCGTGTCCTCCTCGCAGAAGGTGGTCACGGCTCTCCATTCTGTCTCGCCGACAATCATCTGTCTCACGACGCCTGCCGGCGAGAGATCCTCCCCTATTTCTGCCGTCATGGCGTGGCGGGCTACCGCCAACACCGGGCACTATGCCAGCGTGTGTCGTGCGGTGTCCCGCGCCGCCCCGCAGAGCCAACAGTGGGGACTCCATTCCCTGTTCCTCCGGCACAGGAACTCCCCGAATACCCCGTGTCCGGGGAGCTCCTGCGTGACCCGGAACGACAGGCCGCCGTGGCCGCGGTCCCGCCACTCCGATATCATCAGCAGGACAGCCCCGGCGGCGCGAGTTCCGGCGGAAGCCCCCTCTGTCAGGGATCTCTGCCACCTTTCGGCCGCGACCAGTCGGGCCTGGCTCCGATGTTCCTCGACCGTCGGCCCCGGCGGGTCCTCCCTGGCCTGGCGGAGGGCTCGCGAATACCAGTAGCCCCGCACGATCCTGATGGCCAGCCGGCGCTCTACCCGCCGCAGCAGAGTGCAGCTGAGCCTGCTGACCGCCAGATCACCGGCCCGTATCGGAGCCCCATATAGGGCTATGGACCGGACGATTTCCACGTATAGGCGGCGAACCCTTACTCCCGGCCCCCCGATGTTGGGCAACAGGCGGCCAAGATTGGTCGCCACCTGTTCCAATTGGTCGCCACCTGTTCCAAACCTGTTCCAGGCGGTGAACATCGAACCGCCAGTGGCTGTCGAGATACAGACCGAGGTATCGAAGACCCCGCCCGATCACGATCCGGCAACCGTCGACCTCGAGTCAGAGCTGGGCCGGAGGGGCTACCCCACGCCGAGGATCGAAGAACCACATGGCCTCGGTGTTGTGAGGAACCAGCACCAGACCCAGCCCCCGGATCGCTCTTCACACGTTGGCGACCCCCACTTCGGCACGACGGCAGGTCCTCAACCAGCCCCGCCCGGTGGCCAGCAGGTAGTAGTCATCTGCGAATACCGTGGCCCACACCCCGGGCGGGAGGTTCACCCGCCGCGCCCCGTTGTATCCCACGTTCCATAAGGGGGGGGCCAGTTTGGACCCCTGGGGCACTACGCGGTCGACCTCTCTCCAGTGCAGTGTACCGTCCCGGCCCGTGTACAGTATCCACCTGCCATCCAAGAAGGCCCCGATGATCCTCTGTAGATACGGGGCGACGTTGTGGTGAACCAGCGCCCCCCGTATCGTCCCACGGGGCAAGGTGTTGAACGCGTTTGTAACGTCCAATGAGACGCCCAGCGCCACTCCACCCCGGGACGTGGCTGACTCGGCGAGGGTGCGCACCCGCTGGATAGCGTCGATGGTGCTGCGACCATCGCGAAACCCGAACTAGATGTCGGCCAGATCGGGGCCAATGCTCGACAGGGGGTGGACGAGGCGGTATGCGATAACACGCTCGAAGAGCTTTCCCACCTCGTCCTACAGCACAATGGGCCGGTACACAGAGGGAGAATCTGCGGGCCGTCCGTCCTTTCGGAGGAGGACCAGCCGCCCGTCCTTCCAAATCGAGAGGAACACCCCCTGCTCCAAACCGACGCTGAAGAGGCGGCACAGCCTCGGACCTAGGATGCCTGACGCGATAACCCAGGCGCGGCCGGGGATGCTGTCCGGGCCCGGGGCGGTGTCCTTGGCTCCAAGCCTTCTGACGGCATCGTCCAGCTCCTCCGCTGTGACCCCCAGGTCGGCGGACCAGGCGACGGGCTCCGCCGACCCTTGCTGGTGGCGCGGGTGCGACGTTCCCCCGGAACGGGGGAAGAGGGTGTCTATTACCCGCGTCAGCAGCTGGGGGTCCAGGCTCTCCGAGACCGGGGGCGCCCGTGCGCTGAGCTTGCCCATGACCCGCGGGGCACACCCACGGGTCCTCGTCCAGAGAGCCCTGGACCTCCTCCCACGCCCGGGATTTCGCGTCCCTGATGGGAAGACCTGGTATGTGCCCCTCAGCAGATCCTCCATCGCCGGGTCGCGGACTCGAGCCCTTTGGGCGCGCTGCCACTGGCGCCGGGCGTGCTGACACTCGGATCGGAGATCCGCAATGTCGCCCGACCACCAGTACACCGCCCTCCGGGGGGCAGGCCCGGGGCCCAGGGCATGGCGGTGTCGCATATTGCGGTCATCGCCTCCAGGAACCACTTGGCCTTCCCCTCAACGTCCACGACCGGCCCGGCCGGAAGAGCTGGCCGGGCCACGGCAAGGGCTGCGGCCATCAGCATGTCCTTGTCCAGCCTCCTCAGCACCGAACGACGCCGTGGCGGGCCTCGCGCCGGCCGTGGGGCGGCGGGGAGGGAGTAGCCGAAGGTGATGTATAAATGATCACTCAGCGTCTCCCTCGCCGCCACCCTCCAGTTTTGTACCATGCGCCCGGCCACAGGGGACGCCCAGCCCAGATCCACAATGGATTCCCCCTGAGCCCGAACGCAGGTGCTGGCGGAGCCCCTGTTCAGGAGCAGGAGCCCTGCGCCAGCCGCCCTGAGCAGTACCGCCCCTCCTATCGCGTCGGTCCTCGGCGACCCCCAGGGGTTGAAATCCCCGAGGAGCAACGTCGGCCGGGTGTGGGAGGTAACCACAACGCTCCCCACCCGGTCCAGGAACTCCTCGAACCGCTCCACGGACCAGCTGGGCGGGGCGTACACGCCCACCACTGCTACGCCCCCAGTCAACGGCCACGAAACCCCGCCCCCGTGCTAAGACATCGGCGCGCGGGGGTCGTGCCGACCCCCCAGGACGATGGCAACGGAGCCCGCCCCGTTGCCGAACCAGTTGGGTCGGTCCAGTACGCGGTACCGCTCCGACACCACCGTAACCTCAATCTGCCACTCGGCCAGGGTTTGTAGCAAAAGGTCCTGCACCCCAGCCGAGTGGTTGATGTTGGCCTGCAGGAAAGGACCCTTAGGCCCCATTGCGCGCCGGCTCTACCGCTGCCTCCACAGCTGCTCCTGCGTTGCTGGGGCCCGCTACCCCAGTGGGAGATGCAGCCGGGGATTGCTTCGCGCTCGTCTTTTTGGCGGACTTCTTCCGCCCTTTCTTCGCGGAGACCGACGGGCATCCTCTGGTCCCCATCCTGTGCCCCGCGGGCCGCCCTGAATCGGTGCACAGGGGGCACTGCGGCGGGGCCGTACAGCCACTGGCTCGATGGTCCAGATCGCCGCAGTTGAAGCAGCGATCCGAGCGATCGATCCCGCAGGGACACCGCAGCCTGACATGTCCAGTCTCCAGGCAGCGGTAGCACTGCAGGGGGCGAGCCGCCAGGGCCTAGACCGGTGCTGAGGACCAGCCGACCCTCAGCCTCCCCGCGTCGACGACCTTGTTGGCTGCGGTGAGGTGGCACCTCACCCAGACCCTCCCCAGGCCACGGGGTGGGGCGCGAATCTCCCCCACCTTGACCTCCTCCGCGGTGCAGGCTCCTCCGGTTGCCACCGCCGCTGCTACCTCCTCCCGGGTGACCGAATCGTCGAGCCCGATGAGGCGGATCTCGCCCATCTTAACTGGGCACGCCACCCTAACCTGATCGGACCCGCGGAACACAGTTTGGAGGCGGCTAGCCAGGGCCGCCGCCTTTGCCGCCCTCTCCGTCCCGGCGATCTCCAGGACGAGACCGCAGGTGGCCGCGCGCCTGGGCCGGAGATCGGTGATGCCGATCTCCGCGAGGTCGACCTCCTGCCTGACCCTGATCATGGCCTCACAGCAGGTGGTCTTCGCCCCGGGCGCGACTGCTAGCGTGACCACCGAGTTTTTGGGGGGCGTGCGAGGCAGGGCTTCTTTGTGGCCTCCTATGTCGCCTTGCCCCCCCGCGGTTCCCTCCTTTCGTGCCGCCGGGGGATTTGTCGTCCCGGCCGTCGTCCTCCTCCCCGTCTTCTTCGCCGGCGACGGAGGGGGGGCCATCTCCACACCCTTCTTCTTCGCCGCCTCTGCCTTCTTGGCTTTGCGGCCTACCACCTTGGACCACACCTCGGTCTCCTGGCGGTGGTCCTCCTGGATTTTTGCCATCCTGTCGACAACGAACGAGCCGGAGGAGGCCGTAGGGCTGGAAGGCGCGCGAGTCCCAGCCGCCCCCGAACCCTTTTTCTGCGGCTGCGGAGTTCCCCCGGATGTCGTCGGATCCCCGCGCTGTTGCCTCTGCCCCTTCCCCTGCCGTCCAGAGGTGGCAGGAGGGGGCACCCGGCGGCGCCCGCCGTGGGGCGGGGCCGGGCACGCTTCCCGACGAGCTCCCGCCGGAGGTCGGCCACGCTCCGCGCGACGAGGACAGCGATGCCATCCAGGAGCGCGGCCGTCCCCGACGCCCCGGCCCCCCCCCTTGGCGGCCAGGGCCTCGTGCTCGGTGGGGTCGACCACGGCCCGCCCCCCTGCGGTCGCGGCAGGGAACGGTGAACGCACCGGGGCGGGGTCCTCCGTCTCCTCCAACGTGGTAGCCCTCCGACAACTCCTCTTCTGCCGGGCCTCGTGCTCCAGCGGGGACGCCGGCCGCGACGCCTTCCTGGTGCCAGGGGCGGCCGGGGCTTCTACCGCCGGGGGCCTCTCGCACAGAGCTTCCAGCTCCCGCCGCAGCGTCGCAATCTCCTCCCCTTGTGACGCTATTTTGGCGTCGTGGAGCTGTAATTGGGCCCTGAGCTCCTCCTCTTCGTGGTCGTCGCGGTGACGCGCGGCCCTCAGCGCCAGCTCGTTTACGATCGCCTACACGTCGCGGGATGCCTCCCTGAGGGCACGGACACATGTGCCCTTCAGGTTTTTGCAGCACCCCGCGACCTTCTCGACCTTTACGGCGCCCTCCATGGCGCGCGCCACAAGGTCTGGCGAGGGGAGTTGGCGCACCTCCCGCGCAATTTCCTCCATCTCCCCCATCTCAGCGGCTTGGCTGGCGGGGGGCCGCGCCGACGTCCAGTAGCTCCCTAGTTGCCTGGAGCTCCATCTCCTCCCGCTGTAGGCGGAGGAATTCTTCTTTCTTCGCGGCAAGGGCCACGTAGTCCCCCGTTGTATGGGGGCGTCCCCTCTTTGCCGCAGCCGAGGTGCTGGGGGTCGTGGGCGGCACCGAGATCACCGACCCATCCGACTCCTCCTCGCTGTCAACCGGCTGTCGCCAGAATCCCCTATCAGAGGCAGCAGAAGAAGCCCTGCTGCCCCTGGTGGATCCCGCCGACATGGGTCGCGCCCTTCTGGCCCGAGCGTGAGCCGCGGCCCTCCTGTGCCCCGGCTGCGCCGTCTCCTGATCCCTCGCCGACCTGACCGTGTCAGGTTCCCTTGCCTGGCTTGTCATCGTTTCGTCCCGTCCTCCGTTTTGTTTTTGGTTTGTAGAATTTTCCATGTTCGTCCCACGAGTAGGTCGGATCCTAGGTCCGCCCAGGCAGAGCCGCCTTACCTGGGTAAGGCAGATACACCCGGGGGGTCGCCAGGTACCCCGGGGTTGGTCGCTAGCGACTGGTGCACCCACCCGAGTGCTAACTCCAGGGGCACCCTCCTCACCGCGTGCCGCAGCTTGGGGTAGGGATTTTTGAAGAGATTGTCATCCTCGCAGGCCGGCCGGTTAAGGCAAGCCTCCCGTTCCAGCGAAACGTGACCACTGGATTACGGTATAATTGCTAGGGCACTCCGGGTTCGCTACCCGCACCAGACTGCCACGCAGCCTGGCCCCTGGAGAACTCAACAACGCTGCAGCCACCTTTTCGCCTCTCCGACCCAGGCCTTACCGGCAAGGGCGGCCCTGCCAGGATCCGTAGATCCCACCGGCATCACCCCGGGTCATCTGCGAGGCTACTTCGACAGCAGCAAGTGCCCCCCTTTTAGTCGCCTCCTACGACAGACAGAGGTTACCGTGCCTGTATTCTATCCCCCAGACACAGGGGAGGTTTCGATGGGTTTTCCTTCCCTTGGTGTTTGGTCCGCGGGATCTATTTTATTTCACTCCTACCCTCCATGCACTCCGAAAAGTGCATGGCGAGCATTCCCCTATCCGCCACCTGGGGACGCGCCACGTCGGGCTATCACCTCCCCGCCCAGCCAGTACACTTGGCCAGGTCCGTGGAACCTTTTTTTTCCGGGGAGGGGGAAAATGCATTTAGGCACACCAGGAGGGGTGAGAACCTCCCTGGTAGTGTGAGACTCTCAACCTATGTCGCCTACCCACTAAAAACCCCCTCCCCGACTTTCCTGTTTCATTGTTGAGACAGGATAAAACCGGGACCGCCTTTCGGCACTACTTCAGCCCATCCCTATTGTCTCCCGCCATTTTACCTTTATGGTGTCCTTTTTGTTTACTTAGTTATTTCTCCCTTTTCTTTTCTTCTTTCTATCTTTAGTTATTATTATTATTATTTATTTTATTTTTTACTCCACTAGCTATTGTTTGCTTTATGCTTTGTCTTGTTTCCTTATCAGTTTTCTTTATACCAAAATAAAAGAAAACCTATATACTTTTCTCTTCTTTATCCAATTCATTTTAGTTACACTATATATGAAAGTCCTTTATCTTCTATATCTATGTATATTTTATTTATTTAATTATTCACACGCACATGAATCCGTTTCTTTATTTTTCCTATATACTTCCTATACTCCTGTTACTTCCATATTTTCGATTTCGAATGTTTTACAACTCGGTAAACTCTTATCGTATTAGTTTTCCGCTTACTTGTTTTATTATTGCACATGTCCATCTCTTATTACTATCCTTTCGGTTCTCTTGCTTCAGACCCATTCATTATGTACTCATGCCTATCTATATACCGTGTATTCTATGCTTGGTAGAGTGTCATGGCGTATAGCCTTCCTACTTTATGTTATATCTGTCAACCAGTTCTATTTATTATTCTTTCCAAGTTTATCTATCCGGACCTTTCTAATTTTGTATTACCTAGATCTCAAACAGTCTTTGGAATCATTACAACCTAATATTAGACTACCTCAGTCCCCTTAATATATATATTAATTTATTTTACTCTTTTCAGGTTAATCCATCTTGGTTTGTTTGATTTTTTTTTTTTTTTAAACTCTCTCAATCTGCTGCGGTCGTATCCCAACCTCGAAGCAGACTGTAGCTATCGTTTCCGTATTAAGGTAAGCCTACTTAATTCTCTATATGAAGATTTATCCGTTTTATTATTAGTTTTTTCTACTATAATCTCTGTACCTTCTTCAGTATTTGTACACTATAGGTACGTATTGCATTCTTGGTTGTTCTATGTTAATTTCATTTCTAATTTGTAGCTATGGTTTAACCTTACTGACTAGTCTATTTTTGCAGCTTGTAACCCTTCGCAATGGGCCGACCTGTAACCTGTATCAATTATCTACACCGTGCCTTAGGATATACCATCCGGTTGTGCTCCCCAGAGGTAAGCGTCTATACTTCCATATTGTGTTTGTACCATTAATTAGTTACCTTTCAATTTATTTATGCCCCCCTGTAACCTTCAAACTTCAGACCGCCAGGCGTTCATTATTTGTTTGTACGCCTGCGTCCTTTGTTGGTTTATACTGTATTGCACGTTGTCATATATATCTATTGTCCACTATTTAAAAAGCCCTCTGTTCTATCTTATTTATATATATATATAGTTAAATAATAAATAAATAAATAAATACATAAATAGTTAAATAAATAAAAACATACAAATACATACATAACTATATAAATAGAACAAGACAGTCTACACAGATAAAAATGACTAGATATAATAGTATAATAAGCAATATGTAAATAGAATATAAGTAAATGACTAGATATATATCACAATTGCGTAGTTCACTTATTCGGTTTAAATATACAGAATAATTTCCTGAACATCTTCACGACTGGTGAGTCAGTCGTCTCGATTTTTTCAATAGTTTGTCGGCATTTCCCTGCTCTTACCACGGCTTTATATATTTTATGGTTTAATAATCGCCTATTTATTACAATTAATAATTCATTTTTCTTTTCTTTTAGGTTCGCCATCAAGAGGAATTCCCCGGTCTGTACCCATACTCATGGTAAATTTATCCCCTTCATAACGGGACAAGCCGTACCCTCCACCCCTGGCGTCTGTCAGGCAACACTGTTTCCCTTCTGTACCTTATTCTTTTTCCATATTTCTTTCTTTGCTCTATTACTCTTCCTATTTTTGTTTTTGTTTTCCTGTTCTTCTGTTGTTTGCATTTTGTCTTAACTTCTCTTTTCTGATTTCCTCTCTGTAGTCCTTCTCCCATTTCTCTTTTGTTTTTAGGCAGTCTTCGCAGAATTTCCTAATTAGCGCGTTCGCTTTTTCCTTCTTTAGAAGTTCTGTGAAGGTTTCCACATCCCATCTATCTGGTTGTATGCTTCTCTGTAGATCTATTCTTTCTGCCTCCCATCTGGGGCACTGGAATAGCCCCAGAATACAGTGTTCTACGTCGTCCATCGGATTGTCGCAAAACCAGCATTCAGATGTTTCCTCTTTTTTAATTTTATTTAGGTAACTCCCGAAGCATCCGTGTCCGGTAAGGACTTGGACCAGATGGTAGTTTAATGTCGGGATTTTCCCCTTATTCCATTTGGTAATGTCTGGTATTATTTTATTGGTCCACCTGCCTTTCTCGATTCTTTGCGATTCTTCTTGCCACCGTTCTTTCGTGGTTTCGCGTTCTTCCTCTTTAATCTTTTTTATCGTTTTATTTCTGATTTCTAGAGTTTTGGGTTCTATTTTTTCTTCTTCTTCTAATTTCCTCATTCTACGGAAGATTCTCTCGGTTTCCAGGGCTACCATATCCCATGGTATCTGTCCTGAAACACACACAGCACCTCCGTAGACACTGTTTTATATGCCTTACACAGTCGGTTTAGGGGTAGTCTTTGAGTGCCCCTCAGTAAGTTCACATTCATTTTGTATTTTAGGGCCCTCGCCCATATCGGGGCTCCATACATTACTACGGATTTTACCATATTGTAGTACAGCATTCTAGCTTTCGCTCCTGCTCCCTTGGTGTTTTTCATCAGAATACTCAATTGTACTGCATATTTGCTAGACCTGTCTGTGGCTGCCCTTATGTGTTGCTTAAATACTTGGTTACACTCAAAGACCACCCCCAAGTATCTAGCCTTGTTACAGACTGGTATTTCGCTGTCCCCTATTTTGACTACTATGCCTTCGGGATTTTTTCTTCCGGTCAGCAATATAGATTCCGATTTGTGTGCAGCTAATTTCAGACCTTCGCCTTCATACCACTTTGTGAGGTCCTTCATGGTCTCATTTGCAATTTCTTTCATTATTTCTAGATTTTTTTCAATAATGACGATCCCTATATCGTCTACGAAGGCCACTAGGTACACGTTTTTTCGTAATTTTATCTTTAGTAGTCCATCGTAGACCAGATTCCACATGAAAGGTCCTATGATGGACCCTTGTGGGACTCTTCCGAATACTTGTATTTTTTTTTCCATTATTCGTGTTTATTATCAACCATCTATTATTTAGGTAGGATCTTATAAGCCCCACCATTTTCCGAGGAAACTTTCTTTTTTCCATTTCTCTTACTATGCTCTTCCATTTCAGAGAGTTGAACGCATTTTTTACGTCTAGCAATATTAGTAAGCAATGTCTGCCCTCTTTTTTCGCGTTGTCCCAGTGTTGCATGACTTCCCCCATGGCGTGGACGGTCCCTAGTCCTTTCCTGAACCCGTATTGTTGTGGCGACAGGTCATTCCCTTTTATGGCTTTATGCAGTCTATTTTTTACTATCTGTTCGAATATTTTTGTAATGTTTGACGCGATACATAGCGGCCTAAAGTCTGAAGGATTTATTTTATTAATATCCCCCCTTCATTTGGTGACTTACCTTTGGGGAGCAGAACCAGTCTAGTGGTCTTCCACTCCTCCGGCCAGTATCCCCTATCCATGCATTTATTTAGTAGGGTTTTCCAGAATTGAGTCGCTCCCATCCCTATCTCTTTAGCTGCTTTGGCTGTTATCCCATCTGGTCCTGGTGCCTTTTTGACCGCCATTTTTTTACAGGCAGCCATTATTTCCCCTTCTGTAATTTCTTCTTCCCCCTCTATTTCATTTTTTCCCTCGCCTATTTCTATTTCGTTTTCATTCCCTCCCTCTGTCTCATTTCTACTATCACTCCCTGCTTTCTCTACATCATTTAACATAAACAGTCCTACAATTACCTCTTTCGTCTGCTCAAGGTCTAATTTAATTGGGGGTGTACTCTTCCTAATTTTTTTCATTACAGATTTGTACGGCTTACCCCAGACATCCCTATCTACGGTTTCTAGTAATTTGTCCCACGATTCCCTCTTTGCATTTCTAACTTCCCTATTCAATTCCCTCTTGGCCTGCCTATATTCATTCTCTGCTATGTCTAGTTCCCCCTTTGCTTTTTTCCTTCTTAATCTCGTTACCTTTCTCCGCATTTTTTTGGATTTCTCCCTAAAATTCCCAAGTTCAGGTTTCCACCAATGTACCGGATTTTTCCTAAGGTTTTTCTTTTTTTCACTCATACAGGAGTTTCCTATTTCGTATATTTGCTGTAAGGTATTCTTGATATCAATTACACTGTCCCCAATTTTATGTTCCATGTTCTCCTTATTTCCGTACTTCTCTAGGAAGGTTTGTATGTACTTCTTTTCGTCTAGAGTAAGTTCTCTCCCCTCCTTATTAATATTGTTTTTTCTTTCAGGTTTTCCAATATTGATTTCGTGATATAGATACTGATGGTCCGAGCCCGTGAATTCGGTAAGTACCATACTGGTTTTCACCCTGTTGACTAGACTTACCCTCGTTATTAGGATATCTATTTTTGATCCCGTTCCTCTAGTGCATGTATTTCCCCCTTCAGTAAATATGTAGGATAGGTTTTCACCCATCATAAATTCTAATACGTTTCTTCCTCTAGGGTTCCATACGCTGCTATCCCATAGTGGAGATTAGGCATTTAGGTCACCGGCCAGCACAATACTGGACCATTCCTTGGATCTTATTATAGCGGTGATTTCGTCTAATCTATTTTCTACCGTCTCCTCATCTATGTTTGGAGATATATAACTACTTATCATTAATGTATCGTTGTAGCTTATTGCTATCATTCCTATTGTTTGTTTAAGAACTTTTATATTCTTTCCCTTTTCTATGCCTTTATTTGTTATCCAGATAGCCGCATCACCCTTTTTATCGTTGAACCAGTTTTCTTTACTTTTATTTTGTTCTGTTATCATAACAATGTCTGGGTTGATTCTATTTACTGATTCCTCGAGCAGATCCTGTGCCAGTCTACATTTGTTCAGATTTATTTGTAATATCTGGACATTGAATTTTATTGTTTTCTACTTTTCCCCCCCGACTGCCTCTTTGTATAGGGTACATTTTAGTGAGCCTGCTATATGATTTAGTTTTGTCTCTTTTCCTCCTTTGGCTGCACAAATTCTGCACCTCGCTTTTTCTGCCTTACATTCTGACATTGTGTGTCCGTTTCTGCCACACCTCCTGCATATTATGGTTCCTTCGGGTACTGCCGCGCACCTTGCTGCCACGTGTCCCAAGTTGTGACACTTAAAGCAACGCATCACGATAGGTAATTGTCTGACCCTACAGTAAACCCACCCAATCTTTACCTTGTTTTCTTGTAGGTTACTCATCAGTTCGCCTGGTCCCTCCACGATTGCCGCTTGAGTTCCCATATACGCTTTCCTGAGGTTTTTGCAGATTAGATCATCTACCTTAACGTTAGCCTCCTTGGCTATGCTCTCTAGTACTTCCATCTTCTCTACTGCTGGATCTATATCCTGCATCTCAATTGTGACTTTGGGTTTAAGCCTCCTTATTTCCGCTCTATCACCCATAACCACCTTTGCTTTTTCATGGAAATCTGTACTATCTGTTTTATTTTCAAATTCCACTAGTATATCCCCAGTCCTAGTCTGCCTGATCCTTTTAACTCCTTTGGCGTCTGCTCCCATCCCTTGTCTTAACTCTCTTGTCACGTCCGCGTACGTTCTCTCTTTACTTACACTGATTGTGATTGCTTCATTTTTTTAAACTGGTACCGCAGCTCTCTGCTTGTATTTTTCTTTGGTTTTTTCAACCTCTCCTGTATTTGTTATCGGTCTATCTCTTTCTTTATTCTCATCTTTCCTTCTTTTTGTTTTTACCGTCTCCCACTCCGAGTCGGAAGATACCCCTTCACAGTTCCTAATTATCTGGACCCTTTTAATAGTAGGCAGCACTCTGCCTTCTTTGCTATGCACCCTAGTCTTTTTTGTCATCGACTCCATTTCTGGAGGTGTTATATTCTTTCTTTTTTGGATGTTGTTCATTATTTCTTCTCTTTCTCCTAGTTTGTCTAAGCGTTTATTTAAATTATTCATGTTGTCCATCATCCATTTTGTTTTCGCCTCTTCTATTCTTTCTCTTTCTGCCTGCTTGTCTTTTTCTTCCCTGTAGACTTGTGCGGCTATCATTACTAGATCCCTTACATTGTTTAATTCTTTGTTCATTTCCCTACTCGTTTTAAGCGCAGTCGGGTTTGCATTACTTACCCTATCTAGGTAGTTTAGAACTGTATCATTTTGCGATTTAAGCATACTTAGGATCTGCTCGATCCCCATAAGAGTGGTGTCCACTCCCCCCAACTTGCTTTTCAGTCCTGGCCCTCCTGTTCCTTCGTTATCCAGCTCCGTCTCGGGCTGTCCTTGGTTTCTGCTTTCTTCTTCTTCGAAGACATTGTCTTCTTCATCCCCCGTTAACTCTACCTCCGCCATCGTAATATCCTGGCTTGTTCGCACTGGCCTTCTAGATAGTGTCCGCGTCGGCCTAAAAATTTGGCTTGGGTCGCTTTGCCCTTTCTCGTTCAATTTCGGTTTCTCACTTGAACCTACTTGCTTGTTCCTCAATTCATTTTCCGTACTGATCCAGCACGTCTCCTCGGTTATATATTTTTCCAGGTTCCTATTCATTGCCTTATCCTTGTTTTCCAATCCAGTTTGTATTTTTAATTGTTTGTTTGTTTTTAGGTTGTTCATATTTGGTCCCACGAGTGTAGTCGGAATTTAGGGTCCACCTACGCAGAGCCGCCTTGCGCAGGTAAGCCTGGATTACTCGGGGGGGGGGGGGGCGGCAGGTACCCCCGAGGGACCGTTCATGGCTACACAATTTTGGTCCCTGTAGCCACGGGCTTCTCGGCACGGTACCTCACACCTTAAGCTAGGACCCCTTGGAGGAAACAAGGATGTCGGTGCTCGGGTCGGAGCTATAATAGATTATTATTATTGTTTTTAATTTTGTGCGTTTCTTTATTTATAGTTCAATGTGTAAGCTAATGTAACTTAATTTTTGGTTCATTATACTATTTTTATTTTGTACTCAGTCACTGTGTTTTAATTGTATTGCGTCTACATCAATTTTGATTTTTACATTTAATCCCTTCCCCTTTTTTTCCTAATACCTCAGGCTATAGTCTTTGTTGTTTGTATTAATTTCTTCTACGGTTTTATCCTTTCCTTTATATAAATGGGTCTTTATTTCGTTCCCACTATAATAGTATTTCCTAGTGAAGGACCACAATTTCGTAGCACTACTATACCATAGTAGCGGCGGCGCTGCAGTTCTTGCGTCGCACCTTCCTCTCTTCCGTACCTGCGCAGTTTATGTCCCACTGTCTGCGCGTGCGTCTCGTTCCACTGATGTATATACTACCTAAGGTTTGGGGTGCCCTCCTTTCCTTTATTTTTATTTTCAGTTATTTTTACTACTAATTTTACTGTATAGTGACCTGTAGCTTTTTATTACACATCCCCTCTGGTTTTTAGCATTCTCTAGGATTCCCTGCCAGTCTAACTAGTTATTTCATTTTATTTTATTTTTTCTCATTGGTGGCGGGTGCCTGTGGGCCTATCTACTTCACTGCTATTTTGTCTGCGCATTTCGTTTGCGTCTGCTAGGCCCACTTGCGCCCCCAACTTCCTTCTTTTTGGTGTTCCTTCACGTGCTAGTCTCGTCGTGTTATTTCTCGCCTGTTGTATTAATTAATAATTTTTTCCACTTACCTTATAGCTTCTGCATTTTTGTTTTAGTCTAGTTTGCCCTGTGTTGTGTGGAGTGTCTTGTGTATTGTTTATACCAGTGTTTCTTATTTGTGTGTTTTTTCCAGTTATCTACGTTTGTTGCGCCACGTGTTCGATGTACCTTCGCCATTACAGTTTTAATTTCTTCTTCGTTTGAAAAGCCGATTTGTGTCACTCCGCATCAGTGATTCATTTCCTTATGTTTGTTCCTCGTCCAGCTATCTATTATCAGCTTTCCGGGTTTCCTCGTTCGTGTATTTTCAAACTGTCATCATTTGTTGTGTGCGTGTTCGTAACCGCTCCCGCCATTACAGCTGTCAGTTTTTTCTCACTATGTTAACCGTTTTATATCTTTCCCGGTCGCGTTCGGCTTCGTTTCTTTTATTTTTCAGTGTAATATTCAGTTCCGCCCTTTCTAATTATTTTTAATTTACTTTTTGGATCGTAATTTCCTGTGTTGGTTTAGTGTACACTTTCGTAGTCAGTCTACAAACCCTTCTGTGTTGAAGTGATAAGCCGTTGTTTTCATCCTTTCGTTGTTGCCTCCGTAATGTTTGATTAAAAAATAAATTATATATACAAAAAATAAAAATAAAAACAGTAGTTAGATGTGTTTTATTTCTTCTCGCTTCACTTTGAACTCCTTCTTATCACTCCCGATCCAGGAGCAACTCCACCGCACGTCCGACTCCTACGACGACCCGCACCGAACTCAGGTCCGTGGAACCTAACCTAACCT
This sequence comes from Osmia bicornis bicornis, assembly GCF_907164935.1. Classification (NCBI taxonomy): domain Eukaryota; kingdom Metazoa; phylum Arthropoda; class Insecta; order Hymenoptera; family Megachilidae; genus Osmia; species Osmia bicornis. Next base: position 1,162,330 of record NW_025791318.1, read on the forward strand.
AACCTAACCTAACTTTTTTTTAAATATTTTGACAGCAAGAAAATACATTTACGTAAGCGAGGAACCCGTCGGGTTAGGAGGGGTCTCGGGCAGTGTGGGACTCAAAGGTACATACCAAAACAAGTTTCCCTGAGTTGGATCATTACAGTACCCCAATACCCACTAAAAACTTGCTCCGTATCGGCCACAGATACCTCCGGCAACCCCAGAGGGCTTTAATGGAGAGCATTCTGTGTAGCCACGATGTTGCTTACACATCGACCGACTCGGACGACCTAAAGGCGTTCAGCCGTCCAAGAACGTCGCGGGTAAGCCCCAGCGCACCTCTGCTTATAACGCAGGCTATTTTGACCGACGGTGATTTCATTTAGCCACAGAAGGTATAGAGTGCGATGGTGGACACTCTACAGCCGCTGTGCGTACACACCGCCGGAACTGTGCATTATCCTTGCAGAATCATTTTTCCCTACCCGTATGTTTCCGCAGGAGATGTGTAGTATTGAGCTGAGCCGCTTGGTCACCAGAGGCCGCAACACACATTTGGGCGAGCTAAGCCTCTCGATGGGCGGATCTCAGCCCGGGAGAGGTCGCGAAAACGAAGGAGTGCTCGCATGAATGCGAGAGAGAGGAGAGCCCGAGCCGCCTGAACACCAGCGACCGCTTCACACATTTGGGTGAGCTAAGCCTCTCGATGCGCGGATTTCGGGCCTGGAATTGGTTACGCGCACTGAGGAATGCACGCATGATAGCGAGCGAAAGGAAGTCTTGGGTTGCCTGGACACCATCGACCGCAACACACATTTGGGTGAGCTAAATCTCTAGATGGGCGAATTCCCGGCGTGGGAGAGGACGCGAAAAATTTTTCGAACGAAGGAATGCTCATGCGAGAGCACGCGGTAGCGCTCGGAACGCTCGTGTCGTTTGTCACATGCATTCATCCATCCATTCAGTTCATTCAATTCTATACTTCATGTGTGTAAGGGCACCGTAGCGGAACGCTACGTATAGTGCGGAAGCAATCAGAGAACCTAATGGGAAGAGTAAGAAGGGTCGCGGTTCGCCGAGAGTCGGCCAGCGAGCGGAAGGTTCAGGCCGGCCTATCTCGATCCACTACCCGGCAGGTACAGTGAGAGGGAAAGATCGAGCTCGGGATGCTGTGAAGAGCGAGCGTGAGAGAGGGGATCAAAGAAGAAGCCGCGGGTCGGAATCCGGGAGAGAGCCGAGACGCGAGCGTAATGCGTCCGAGATTAGAGGTCACTGATTGGGGATCGCGCGTCATGTTAATCCGATTTTAATTGAATTTAATTAAATTGATGAAATGTAAAGAAATTAAAATGTAATAAAATTCAAAATTTATCAAAATTTAAAATTTACAGAAAACTAGAATTGATATTTCGTGTTTGAAGAACCACATTAATATTATAATTAAGAATTCATACGAACCAACACCTTGAATTTTAAATTTGCCATGAAAATTAATTTTAAAGGTAATTAAATATAATTTTCGCGAAAGAAAGTTGGTGCAGATTGCTTTCATAATTAATTATCAGAGGGAGAGGGAGATGTATGGAAAATGTAGCATGTATTGAAATTGGATTAGCGAAATTTGGATTTTTAGATTAAGCACGAAAGCTAGCAGTTTTAAGCGCCTCGGTAGATGGGTGAGAGGCGCGTACAAACGGGTGATGAACGGATTACGTCACCCGCTCGCAGGTAGCGGCCGAAACTGGGTCAGTGGGTCAGCCGTCGGACGGCGTCTAAAGGGGGTGCGAGCGAACCGTGCTCGTGTACGAAGGGTCCGATGCTGCCGATCTGAAGGGGCTTCGCGCGCGGTTCCTTTTTAGTCGCCTTTTACGACAAGCCAACGAGGCTGGAGACGTATCGTGTAACCCCCCGCCTTCAGGGGAGATTCAATTCTATACTACATGTGTGTAAGGGCACCGTAAGCGGAACGCTACGTATAGTGCCGATGCAGTCAGAGAACCTAAGGGGAAGAGTAAGAAGGGTCGCGGTTCGCCGAGAGTCAGCCAGCGAGAGGAAGGATCAGGCCGGCCGGTCTCGATCCACTGCCCGGCAGGTACAGCGAGAGGGAAGGATCGAGCTCGGGATGCTGTGAAGAGCGAGCGCGAGAGAGGGGATCAAAGAAGAAGCCGCGGGTCGGAATCCGGGAGAGAGCCGAGACGCGAGCGTAATGAGTCCGAGATTAGAGGTCCCTGATTGGGGATCGCGCGTCATGTTAATGCGATTTTAATTGAATTTAATTAAATTGATGTAAGGAAATTTAAAATGTAATAAAATTCAAAATTTATCAAAATCTAAAATTTACAGAAAACTAGAATTGATGTTTCGTGTTTGAAGAACCACATTAATTTTATAATTAAGAATTCATACGAACCAAAACCTTGAATTTTTAATTTGCCATGAAAATTAATTTTAAAGGTAATTAAATACAATTTTCGCGAAAGAAAGTTGGTGCAGATTGCTTTCAAGATTAATTGTCGGAGAGAGAGGTATATGTTCGGGAAATGTAGCATGTATTAAAATTGGATTTTTGAAATTTGAATTTTAGAATAGGCACGAAAGCTAGCAGTTTTAAGCGCCTCGTTGGGCGGGTGGGAGGCGCGTACTAACGGGTGATGAACGGATTACGTCACCCGCTCGGAGGTAGCGGCCGAAACTGGGTCAATGGGTCAGCCGTTCAATCGGCGTCTAAAGGGGATGCGAACGAACCGTGTTCGTGTACAAAGGGTCCGATACTGCCGATCTGAAGGGGCTTCGCGCGCGATTCCTTTTTAGTCGCCTTTTACGACAAGCCAAGGAGGCTGGAGACGTATTCTGTAGCCCCCCGCCTCCAGGGGAGGATGGGATGTAGTCTTCCACAGTAAATGTGTTAGAGCTAGAAGTTTCCAGGATTTAAGATTAGTGACAAATTAAGCTTTATGATTTGGGGTTGGAAATTGTGTTGATGTTAGACTTGAGACCCGGGAGGAGTTCTGGATTTGGATTTTAAATTGAATTTAAATTGAGGGTAGAGTTGATCGCGGGAATCGTAGTCTAAAAGTAATTAAATATAATTTGTGCGGATGCGATGTAGATGAATAAATACTCGTTATCTTAGAATTAAGGTTATGGGAAGGCTAAAGTGGGTGATCAAGGAGAAGAATTGTACTTGAAATTAAGGGGGTTCTGAGAATCTTGAATTAAGATAACATAACACATAGAAACTGAAAGTTTAAAAGTAAAAGCAGATGTGTACAGTAAGAATGGGTGTGGATCCTGAGCAGAATGTAAAAGGTGAAAATAGTGGAGAAATAGAAACATAAATAAAGAAATAAATGGAGGAATAGGGAAAAAGGACGGTAGAAAACAACGAAAAACAGCCAGAAACCGCTGTAAGCGGAAAGTTTGTAAAGCGGCATACGGTAGATTTGGAGTTAAGCTGTACCAGGTGTCGGGTAGGGTAGGCGATAAAGTAGGTGATGGGTAAGAAACGCGCAATGAGGAGCAAGGCGCTAAAGGAGGCGACGTAGGGTAAAAGCGGTACGAGTTCGCAAGGAATAATAGAGTAATAGAGTGAAAGTACAGTGAAGCAGTAGCATAAACTAGGAGGCCTGCTCGAGCGACCAGAAGGAGACAAAGGAGTATGGAAACAATAAGGAAAATAAAGAAGTCGGAGTTTTATTGTTCACGTGAAGCGTAGCTGACAAAAAATAAATATGCAGGGGCACGCTGACGGGCGCGGGAGTCATGTCGGAAAAGTAAGGGTGCCTGACTATCAAGGTGTAGTGGGTGTGTAGGAGATGCCGCATGGAGGGAGCTACATATTCGCGTACAGCAGGAGGGTCCAAAAAAATAGAGTAGATAGGGTCATGGTTCGTCGAGAGTCGGCCAGCAAGAGGGAAAGATCAAGCACGGGATGCCGCAAAGAACGAGCGCCGGGGGGGAGATCAGAGAAGAAGCCGCGAGTAGGGATCCGGAGGAGAGCCGAGACGCGAGCATAATGCATCCGAGATTCGAGGGTGCTAATTGGAGATCGTACGCCGCAGAAAATGCGATTTAAATTAAATTTGATTAAATTTGATTGAGAGACTCCGCGCGAGGTCCCTTTTAGTCGCCTTTTACGACAAGCCAGGGAGGCTGGAGACGTATTCTGTAACCCCCGCCTCCAGGGGAAATTCAATTCCATATTTCAAATCATAGCCCAGCAAAGAACCAGGACACGAACTTGATGAGCCTGGAGTTTGAGGTTGCCGATTGACAGTCGTGCAGCGCAGGAAATGCAATTATATTTAGGTTGATAGATTGTAGTTTGCATAAAAGAGTATGTTATAGTTCAACATTTCCAAATTAAGGACAACAGGGAGCTAGAGTTGATAATTCATAATTCATAATTATGAATCTATACTAGTGATTAGAAGTTGAGAGGGATTCGTAAATTGAGTTTTGTATTAACGTGGGAGTTGAAGCTAAGGGGCCATAAATGTAAGTTCACAAAATGGGCTGCTGATCACTATTTCAGGATTTAGGATCAGCAGAATGCTAGAAACGATGTTCGCAGAGTGAAAGGTTACATTAGAGTTATGAGAGGTTTCGTACTGTTTACGCTTTTCGGTACGGGAAGGAAAATAACGTTAGGTCGATAAAATAAGTCCACTTCGGAACACTGTCACAGTTCACACAATAGGTCGTTTATTACAAGCAGATAAATTATGTTACAAACGAACACTTGTTATGATCAAAAGGAAATTATGTAAATTATTGTATAATGGAGTAACGCTCGGATTAAACGCTGTACGATTTCTTTTATTTAAACGCCTTGTATCTATCACCGAATAACTAATAACTAATCACGCATAACGAATACCGGCTGCCTCCCGCACACCTCTATATATAGGTGTCGCGAACCTGCCGACGTCACCGTGCGCCGGCAAGGAAGGGGGAAGCCGACAGTTAGAGGATAGAGTGTTCAAAATTGCGGTGATCTGCCGCAACATTCCTGCCCCCCTTGCCGACGGGGCGCGCCGAAGGCAGCTCGGACTAGTTGGCAATCGTAGCCGGGCCGACAGGTGGATGGGCAGTACCGGCGTCCGGAACGTCGATTGGAAGCAAACACAGTTTAGTGACTGGACGAGTGAATATCGAGTTTGCGGTTCGTAGTGTAACAACGCGAGTGAGATTGTCGCGCCCCGGGTGCAATTGAGTTACACGTGCGAGCGGCCACTTAGATGGGGGCGCGCGATCGTCTTTTATCAGCACCAGAGAGCCGACCTTGATGCCGTCGTGCCGGACAAGCCATTTGGTGGCTGATTGAATAGAAGAGAGGTTTTCGCGAGACCATCGCAGCCAAAGGTGATCGACAAATTGCCTCATTAGTTGCCAACGCGAGAGGCGAGAAGTGGGAACGTCCGAGAGGTCCGGTTCCGGTACTGTCGTCAACGCGGCCCCGGTCAAGAAGTGACCGGGGGTAAGAGCACTGATGTCGGACGGATCATCTGTTAGCGGACATAACGGTCGTGAATTCAGCACGGCTTCGATTTGAGAGAGGAGAGTCGAAAATTCTTCAAAGGTAAGTGCCGTGTTCCCGATCACGCGACGCAGATGGAATTTTACCGACTTAACGGCAGCTTCCCACTTACCGCCGAAGTGAGGTGCCGAAGGGGGGTTGAATTTCCATTCAGTGCCGTCGTTAGCTAGCGAATTCGCGACAGCAGTCGAAACGCGAGACGCCTTTTTCCACATACTACGCAGTTCCCTATCGGCGCCGACCAGGTTCGTTCCGCAATCGCTAGTGATGGTGGCCGGTATTCCGCGACGGCCACTGAATCGCTTGTACGCTGCGATGAACGCTTCTGCGGAATAATCGGAGACCAGTTCAAGATGGATCGCGCCGGTGGAAAAGCAGACAAAAACCGCGATGTATCCCTTAAAGATTCTACCTCCTCGAACGCGGATGGTTTTTATGCTAAAAGGTCCGGCGTAGTCTACACCGGAATGCAAGAACGCTCGGGAGGGGGTAACGCGACGCGCGGGAAGCTGTCCCATTAACTGTTCCGCCGTACGCGCTCGCTGCCGTGTACAAATTGTACATCTGTTTATAAACATGCGAATCGGGCACCGACCTCCGAGAATCCAGTATGTTTGTCGGATGGTTGATAGTGTGAGCTGAGGACCAGCGTGTAGCGCAAGTTTATGGGCGTGGTCGATAACGAGTGATGTGAATATAGACGATCGCGGTAGAATTAACTGATGCTTTTGATCGGGATGGAGTGCTGCATTACGTAGCCGTCCGCCGACGCGAAGATGACCGTGCTCGTCCACGTAGGGCATTAGTCTGTATAACGGACTGGATTTCGCGACTGTCGACCCCGCGGAAAGTGCGGTTATTTCTTCCCGGAAATATTCCTTTTGTATTTCCCTGACCCAATACAGACGCGCTTGGTCGATTTCGGCTACGCTTAATGTCGGAGCTGCGATTGGTGGGGATAAGCGCGCTCGGAATTTGCCAACGGCTCGGAAAACCCACGACGTCACGCGACACAGTCGAGTCAGTGTTGAAAAACGTGAGATGATATTAATCCACGACTTCTCGATCGCCATCAACGCCGTGTGTCCACGCACTTGACGTATTTCAGTGTCGATACGATTGTCTGGTGGTAGCTCGTCGGATGGCCACGCTGGAGACGGAAGGCGCAACCAAGGGGGTCCCTCCCACCACACGAGATCACCAGCAAGATGTTGAGGCGTCGCGCCACGCGAGGCTAGATCCGCAGGATTTTGAGAGCCGGGGACGTGACGCCACGTGGCATCCGGAAGAGCGGTTTTAATTTCGGTTACCCGATTCTGAACGTACTCCTTCCATCACGAAGGGTGGCTTCGTATCCAAGCTAGGGCAACTGCAGAATCGGGCCACAGATGCACGGGAACGTGGTCAAGGTGAAGCACTCGACGGATTCGAACAACGAAGCGCGTAAGTAACACGGCGGCGGAAAGTTCGAGTCGAGGGATTGTAACATGCTTAATAGGCGCGACCTTCGTTTTCGCGAGCAATAACGTGGTTTGGATTGCGTCGGTTTCGGTTGTTGTACGTAAATACACGGCAATTCCCATTGCGAGAGAGGACGCGTCCGCAAACCCGTGGAGTTCCGTGGCGACGTTCGCGGGGGCAATTCCTACCCAACGCGGGATGGACAATGCCCGTAAGTCCTTGAGTCCCGCGGTAAACCCTTCCCACCGTTTCGCGAAAGTGGAGGGAAGTGCGTCATCCTATCCCATTTGCAGCGTCCATAATTCTTGCATAAGAATTTTACCGTGAACGATAACTGGCGCGATCCATCCGAGCGGGTCGAACAGCTGAGACACTGTTGACAATACTGTGCGTTTAGTAACGGGTGATTGACTGCTCGCACTGAATGAAAATACAAACGCGTCGCGATCTATGTTCCATAACAGTCCTAGCGCTCGGTGCGATGTATCTGGATTTAATGCACGTTCAGATTTCGATTCGACTAAACTACTCACATTAGAAATTAGTTCATCGGAATTCGCGGTCCATTTGTGCAGATGAAAGCCACCACGCTCAAGAAGACGACAGATTTGAGAGACCTTTTCTCGCCCCTCTTCGATACTGTGGGCACCGGAGAGCACGTCGTCGACATATGTTTCAGTGAAGAGAATAGTGCGTGCAAGAGGTAATTCATTACCGTTATCTATCGCGAGCTGACGCATGCACCGAAGCGCTAAGTATGGCGAACACGCGAGTCCGTATGTTACGGTAGTGAGTGAAAATTCTGATACAGGGGCGGAAGAATTGCGCCGCCACAGAATGCGCTGCAACGCTTGATCGTCAGGATGAACGCGGATCTGACGATACATTTTTTCAACATCCGCCGAAAACGCGAACGCGTATTGTCTCCAGCGCAGCAAGATATCGGCGAGATCATTTTGCAGTTTCGGACCAGAATGAAGACAATCATTTAAGGAGTAACCGGACGAGGTTTTGTGCGATCCGTTGAATACAACGCGAATTTTTGTGGAGCTGGTGTCGCGAAAAACCCCGTGATGCGGTAAGTAATACGACGATCTGGTTATGATATCACGGGGCGAAACGCGGCGCATATGACCGAGTTGCTCGTATTCGTCTAAGAATTGATTATACGCGTGACATAAAGTTTGATTTTTAGAGAGACGATGTTCGGAACTCATTAATATTCGATACGCGGAGCTGCGAGAATCGCCGAGGTGAGACACGTCACGAGATAACGGTAAGCGAACAATGAACCGCCCGGTCTCGTCGCGCTTATGTGTATTTACAAAATGTTGTTCGCATTGCAGATCAGCTTCAGACAATTGGGACTCACAGTTCGTCGAATACTCTTCCTGAGCCCAAAAACGCTGTAGCAGGTCAAGTAGGTCGCGGTCCACGTTGCATTGAAGACTTGATGGTGCTGCACTCGATGCGTCATCGGGCTGATGCGACGTGGGACCGGAAACGATCCACCCAAGGTGCGTTCGCTGAGCAATGGGTGTGTGTGGAGGACCTCGTATGACTTCCGGGAGCAGCACAGCGTTGTACACCTCGACCCCGAGGATCAAATCGATGCGCCTAGGGCGCGACGGATCCGGATCTGCTAGTTGAATCCCATGGAGGTGGGGCAGATAGGCGACATTGAGCTGGCGATCTACAACGTAATCGGTTAGCTTGGGCAGAATAAGTGCATTTACCTCGAGGTCGAACGGGGGATCTTTGAGCGAGGAGATCTTAAACGTGGAGGATCCCCGGGTGACCACTGTTCTTCCTGCACCAATCCCGGACACAGGCACGTTAGCCTGACGACGTGGAAGGCTGAGCTGCTGCGCGAGCGACTCCGTGGCGAATGAAACCTCCGAGCCCTGGTCAAGGAGGGCGCGGACGACGCAGACGTCGCCACCAGGAGACGAGACCTTGACTAGTGCAGTTGCCAGCAGCATCCGTCCATGGTGCGCAGCCAAGTGAGATGTCGTTGGTGCGGAGACCAGCTCCGTGGAGGGCGGCTGCTCCGGCTTTGACGGAGTCGTCGTGACGACCGGCTTGGACGCTTCGTGAAGAGTGGAGTGGTGACGGGCCTTACAAGTAACGCAGCGTCTAGTAGAGCGGCAAGACTTGCGATGGTGGGACCCCAAACAATTAAAGCAGAGCCGTTGTTGAGTAACAAATGCTTTGCGCTGTTCCAACGTCTTAGCAAGATATGTCGGACACGATTGTAAGAAGTGTGAGGCTTGGCAAGCTTGGCACACCGTCGCGGCGATCGATGCTTGATGGACTTGGACCTTTCCATATTGGTTCCGTGAAGTGACTTGGGCCGTTCCCGCAACCCGTTTATGGCCTCTGTGGCACGAATGTGCTTAACTAAAAACTCATTTAATTGCGTAACTGTAAGAGTCTCGGTTGAGTTACCAGTATGTAGTTCCCATTCCCGCAAGGTGTTAGGGTCAAATTTACGCGACACCCAGTATACTATGATGGGATCCCAGTTTTTAGTATCACATTTAAGACCGCTAAGCGCGCCAAGGACTTCGTTTGTTGTGCCATGTAACCGTTTGAGTTCGTTTGCGGATTCGCGCTGTATTCGTCTGATAGAAAACAACAACTCGAGCTGCGTGTTGACTAGGACGCGACGGTTATCGTAGCGGTCAGAAAGGGCGCGCCAAGCGAGTTCAAAATTCTCGACGGTAACGGACATGTTGCTGATTAACTGGGCCGCTTCACCCGTGACGCTCATTTTCAAATAATGAAATTTCTCCACGTCGGAAATGGACGAGTTTGCGATAACGATGGAGTGAAATAAGTCGCGAAACGGCGTCCATTCCTTGTAAATCCCGGAGAAGTGAGGTAATTCAAGTTTTGGTAAAGAACGTGATTGAGTTACTGACCGTTCGCCGGGTGCGATGAGATGAGAATCTGCGCTTCGAGACGTTGGAGCGGCCGGTGTGAAGCGAGCCAAATAGTCGTTGAGTATTGACTGATTTTCGATGACCATTTCTTCGCACTGAGTTCGAAGATCGTCGACGAAATAACTCAGTTTTTTCGTGGCCTCAGTTTTCTGGTCCGAAATTGTTGCGTGATTGTGCTGGAACGCTGCCCAGTTGTCCGTCAGAATAGAAAGACGTGCTTTGACGTAGGTTTCGGTGATATTGGCTTCGCCCTTTTTTTTCAAATTAATAACTGTCCGGCTGATAGAGGTGAAGAGTTCTTGTTGTCGTTCGATGAGACCGCTGATTGTAGACATTGTAAAAAAGGGAGACTAACCAAGGATTACGAATTTAAAACTTTTCCGTTGAGTTGATCGGCACTGATATTCACGCAAGGTCGTGCACGCGCGTTTGAACTATGGCGTGTAACGGAACGCGGTTCACGTGTTGTTCGACACTTTTGTAAAAGCAGTTCCCACTCCCGTATAATGCCGGAAAAATCCGCCTCGAAGGACCAGAATGTTTACGCTTTTCGGTACGGGAAGGAAAATAACGTTAGGTCGATAAAATAAGTCCACTTCGGAACACTGTCACAGTTCACACAATAGGTCGTTTATTACAAGCACATAAATTATGTTACAAACGAACACTTGTTATGATCAAAAGGAAATTATGTAAATTATTGTATAATGGAGTAACGCTCGGATTAAACGCTGTACGATTTCTTTTATTTAAACGCCTTGTATCTATCACCGAATAACTAATAACTAATCACGCATAACGAATACCGGCTGCCTCCCGCACACCTCTATATATAGGTGTCGCGAACCTGCCGACGTCACCGTGCGCCGGCAAGGAAGGGGGAAGCCGACAGTTAGAGGATAGAGTGTTCAAAATTGCGGTGATCTGCCGCAACACGTACTCTGGTTTTAGGTACATATGTGAGCTAGAAATTAGATATAATTGAGACTTCAGCAGGTCAGAGATCAGCCGAACCGCGTGAGGCACTCGTTGGAGGCGAAGCGCCTCATCGAGAGATGGGAGAAACATGCGGACGAGCGACGAGCGAATTCCGCCGCCCGCTTGCGGGTGATGATGAAAACAGGTCAGTGGATCAGCCATCAGTAAACGTCCAAGGAGTGTGGCCAAGTCGCGCCCATGCACGTGAAACCCGCCGTTAGCTATAATAAGGACTCCGCGCGCGACCCCTTTTGCTTCATTTTTAACGACGTGGGGCCAAGGAAGCTGGGGACGGATTCTACAATCCCCGCCTCCAATGGCAGTTCAATTCAATTAATACAGTTCTCTACTTTGATAGTTGGTCGGACAGACGAGCCATAGTGCCACAGGAGATATAAGAGAAATTAAAGAAGCAATCATAGATTTAGGCTATACTTGGTTACATGAGGGTTTAGCACAATCGTTTGCATATTTCTGACAGAGAGCCCGATACTTGTTTAGCAGACGACAGCTTCCAGAATCCATCGCCGGTTTGTAATTAACAGAGAGCAAACTATGTTTGAATTAGGTTATGCAATTGTGTTTGCGTTTGATTAGTTTGTAATGTATGAAGCTGAAATTGAGACTAGGGTTTAGGCTGGGATTGAAATTAAAATTTCCTGGTTCGAACTTGCCCTTCCTTCGGTTATTTGTGCGGGAGTGACATACCATTATGACAACCGTGGGCGGCTCGCAATGTGTGTTGCAGTTGCCCTTTCGTAAGACAGGTTGAGAAGGTGTCAAACTTGATTGATGTGCCAAATCAGGGTTGATTAGCCGTCCAGATAAAAGGCAGCATCAACAATGGCAGCAGTGAACGTAACCTTCCATTGGTTCTTTCAAAACCTCATGTCACAGTTCTCATCTCGTGAATCGGGTTGGGTAGATGTCAATTTAGATTTGGAAAGGCAGATCAGGGTGGACCAGTCGCCAAGATAAGGAGGCTGCATCAGCAATGCCCATAACACTCGACGTCCTCGATGAATGTACGTCGCAGCCACGAAATAGAACCGCAAAGCACGCTTGCAGTAAAACATTAGTGAAGCGAGCTCGTATCACTGGTACACTTCCGTAACACTTATAGAACCGCACAGATTACGGGGAGACACAAAAAGAACGCGCACACACATGCACCAAAGAAGATAACCTAGCACTTAGTATCCACATAGTCGTGAGGTGCCGCGAAGCACAGCAAGGGCCGCAGAGGTCGCGAAATCGTAGGAATTACTGATGTTGCAAAACCGAAGAAAAACCGAAGAAGTTGTAGAAAATCAAGAAAAATCAAGGAAACAACCAACAATGCAACCTAGCAGCACCAGATGCCTGACAGGCCACGGGACCCTCGAACGACACGTCCGACCAGCTCGGCAGCCAGCACGAGACTTCAACCTAACCTCACTTAACCTAACCGTTTTTTTTTTTCGTGGGGAAATCTTGCATAAGTCCCCCCGCGCCACTGGGGGAGGGCAGCGGGGGAGTGTCAGATTCCTACTGACTAAAACCCCACGGCGACCTTCTCTGGCGTATGGCAGAGGCTCCGGGACCTGATTACTATAACTCCGGAGCCTCCCCCGCCGTGCGCTGAGGGCGCACGCTACCGGGGATGTAACAACTACCCCAGCCGGCACCAGGGGTCGCACCCGGTGCCGGCCCCATCGCGGGGGGAACTGCATGCAATGGCGGCCGGGCCCCCCAGCCCCTACCGCCTGCAGTCCCCGCGCCTCGATCTCCTCACAGGCTACGGGGAGGAGCAACCCCCGGCCCGCCCGCGAGGAAAGCCGGGCGCTGTCCTTCGCTCCGCCGGCTTCCAGTGCCGGCTACACCCCGGGTCCGCATGAAATGGCGCCCAAATAAGGCGCCTGCAGCACGCCGAGTCGTCCCCCTGTGGGCTGCGGTGAGCCGTGGCCGGCCACCCTCCAGGGGGACTCCCTCGGCTCCGCTGCACCCCCATGCGGGGGTCAGCGCCACTCCCAACGTGGGAGGGAAATCGCAACTCTCCGCCCGGAGTCACCCGGCCCCCCCGAGGCGGACGGAGAGGGGCCCCCGATTGAGAACGGGTTAGCCGGAACGTGCAGTAGCGCCGCACGATCCTGATGTCCAGCCGGCGCTTCACCCGCCACAGCAGAGCGCAGCTGTGCCTGCTGACCGCCAGATCGTCGGCCCATATCGGAGCGCCGTTTAGGGCTATGGACCGGACGATTCCCACGTATAGGCGGCAAACCCTCACTACCGGCCCCCCGAGGTTGGGCAACAGGCGGCCAAGATTGGTCGCCACCTGTTCCAATCGCGGAGCCAGGCGGTCGAATTGAACATCGAACCGCCAGTGGCTGCCGAGATACAGAGCGAGGTATTGAAGACCCCGGCCGATCACGATCCGGCACCCGTCGACCTCGAGCCAGAGCTGGGCCGGAGGGGCTACCCCATGCCGAGGCTCGATGAACCACATGGCCTCGGTCTTGTGAGGAACCAGCGCCAGACCCAGCCCCTGCATCGCTCTTCACACGATGGCGACCCCCACCTCGGCACGACGGCAGGTCCTCAACCAGTCCCACCCGGTGGCCAGCAGGTAGTAGTCATCTGCGAATACCGTGGGCCACACCCCGGGCGGGATGTTCACCCGCCACGCCGCGTTGTACCCCACGTTCCATAAGGGGGGCCCAGTTTGGACCCCTGGGGCACTCCGCGGTTGACCTATCTCCAGTGCAGCGTACCATCCCGGCCCGTGTACAGTATCCACCTGCCATCCAGGAAGGCCCTGATGATCCTCTGCAGATACGGGGGGACGTTGTGGTGAACCAGCGCCCCCCGTATCGATGTTGAACGCAGGGTGTTGAACGCGTTTGTAACGTCCAAGGAGACGCCCAGCGCCACCCCACCCCGGGACGTGGCCGACTCGGCGAGGGTGCGCACCCGCTGGATAGCGTCGATGGTGCTGCGACTCTCGCGAAACCCGAACTGGATGTCGGCCAGATCGGGGCTAACGCTCGACAGGTGGTGGACGAGGCGGTTTGCGATGACACGCTCGAAGAGCTTTCCCACCTCGTCCAACAGCACAATGGGCCGGTACGCAGAGGGAGAATCAGCGGGCCGTCCGTCCTTTCGGAGGAGGACCAGCCGCCCTTCCTTCCAAATCGAGCCCCGATGCTTCTGACGGCGTCGTCCAGCTCCTCCTCTGTGACCCCCAGGTCGGCGGACCAGGCGACGGGCTCCGCCGACCCTTGCTGGTGGCGCGGGTGCGACGTTCCCCAGGAACGGTGGAAGAGGGTGTCTATTACTCGCGTCAGCAGCTGGGGGTCCAGGCTCTCCGAGACCGGGGACGCCCGTGCCCGGAGCTTGTCCATGACCATCCGGTAATGGCGCCCCCACGGGTCCTCGTCCTGAGAGCCCTGGAGCTCCTCCCACGCCTGGGATTTCGCGTCCCTCATGGCCTGCCTCAGGGCTACCACGAAGACCTGGTATGTGCCCCTCAGCAGATCCTCCCTCGCCGGGTGGCGGTCACGAGCGCTTCGGGCGCGCTGCCACTGGCGCCGGGCGTGCTGACACTCGGATCGGAGATCCGCAATGTCGCCCGACCACCAGTACACCGCCCTCCGGCGGGGGGGGGGGCAGGCGCGGGGCCCGGGGCATGGCGGTGTCGCATATTGCGGTCATCGCCTCCCGGAAACAATTGGCCTCCCCCTCAACGTCCGCGACCGGCCCGGCAATGGCTGCGGCCATCAGCATGTCCTTATCCAGCCTCTTCAGCATCCGGCGACACAGTGGCGGGCCACGCGCCGGACTGGGGGCGGCGGGGAGGGAGTAGCTGAAGGTGTTGTATAGATGATCACTCAGCGTCTCCCTCGCCGCCACCCTCCAATTTTGCACCATGCGCCCGGCCACATGGGACGCCCAGCCCAGATCCACAATGGATTCCCCCTGCAACCTTTTTTTTTACGTGGGGGAAATCTTCGAAAGACGCCCCCAGCCCTCCTGGAGAGGAGCCGAGTGTAGTGCCGGATTTTTACCGGCTAAAACCCCCACGGTGGCCTACGCTGTGTGTTGGGGAGGGCCCCGGGACCTCTGACGAACAGCACCGGGGCCCAAACACCCATGGCGCGTTGACGCCGCCTTGCTCGGGGGAGGGTCTAGCTTTGGCCCTCCCCCTACGTGCCAAACTCCGCCGCCATCGGGGGCCACACCCGATGACGGCACTCCTCGGTCCGCGTGCAATAGGGACCGAGGCCCCAGCCCCGGCACCCTGCGGCCCTGCGGCCCAGAATAAGTTTCGTGGGGCCGCGCGATAGGTGTTGGGTGAGGGGCCGTT